>NC_059264.1:4029082-4106582 GCF_017591435.1 Portunus trituberculatus | reverse complement strand
CGCACATATTCCCGTCACTAGTTATAACTGTGTGTTAATTGTAGTGGTATTATTTCATCTTCAGTTATGTGTATATTTATTGTCGAGAGGTTTTGTATATAAGAGGTGTATAAGAGGTTTGGAGGTCAAGAGGTTGGGCTTCATTGATTTTTGTCTCGTTTCCATGGAGTCTCTTTGATTGGTCTTTTGGTTAGGGTTAGGTTCTCAAGGGGTGTCGTGTCCCTGTTCCCTCCCTGCTTGTGGTTGTCATGGTATCTGAGTGTCTCCCAAGGCTCTCACATGCTGGGTGTGTTAGTTTGCTTGAAGGATTACCATGGTTGTTGTGGTTGACTTGTAGTTCTTTTCAAATTTTTGTCGTCTTGTGTTTATTATGGTTTTCAGGTGTCTTGTCTCTCTCTCTCTCTCTCTCTCTCTCTCTCTCTCTCTCGATAAAGATTATATTTTGTCGTTATTCATCCAACTTCCGGTAATAAGATAAGGAATTTCCAAGTCATACAGTCTCTCTCTCTCTCTCTCTCTCTCTCTCTCTCTCTTTTAGTCGCTTTGAGAGTATGTGGTTGAACTGTGTCAGGCCACACACACACACACACACACACACACACGAGGGCTTGATAATCAATAGTGTTTGTATGGGTGCATGAAAGATGAAGAAGAAGATGAAGGGAGGAGGAAGAATACTTCATTGGCATATCACGTACAATCTTCTTGTCCTTGTTCTTCCCGCTCCTCCTCCTCCTCCTTCCCCTCCTGTATTTCGTCATCCTACACTTCTCCCTCTCAACCTCCTCCTCGACCTTCGTCTCCTCCTCTTTAAATTCTGCTTACTCTTCTTCCTCTTGTATTTTTTCTTCTTCCTCCTCCTCCTCCTTCATATCTTCATTATATTTTCCTTCCTTGCTTATCTTCTTTCCTTATCAATATTTTCATTTTCCTTCTGCTACCTATTTGTTGTCGTTGTCGTTGTTGCTGTTGCTGATCTTTTCATACGAATGAATAAATTATGCAAACATTCTCTTTAAGCATCGAGACAGAACAAGGTGTGTGTGTGTGTGTGTGTGCCGCCATTCATGTATCAAGGGGTTCGTTATTGAAGAATGCAACACGTATGTACAGGACGGAATGCAAACACACACACACACACACACACACACACACACACACAGTAGTAATTCAACACTGTTTCGTCAGTGCAAACATAATATTCACTCACGTATCTAACTGTCTGTCAGTCTGTCCGTTTTATAATTCGTTTATCAGTTCATGTCATGTTCGGAGTTGAGAGAGAGAGAGAGAGAGAGAGAGAATGAATAATCCCCTTGACACACACACACACACACACACACAGTCGACCTTATTCAGCCTTTCGAACGCGGCGAGATAGCTAGAGGTCACCTTCAGCCAGCATACGGTTAATTAAGGGCCAATTTATTATAACACACCCGTATGGTTATTACCAGTAATCGTATATTTTATTACATTATTTTAGGGCATGTCATTATCACCTCAAATGAAGAGAGAAGTACGTGGATATTGTGTAGAATCAAGGATAAGCCAATAGAGACAAAGGTTTGACGCGTTGCAAGTGTTACAGGGTTCTTTCAGTTCATTTCTCCGCCTCTTCACCACACACCTCTCCATGGAAACCTGCTGTCATGGCTAACTTTTGGTCCTCTTCGGAGATTAGCACCTCACTGGACGCTTTTGTTTAACCCCTTCAATGCCGGGACACATTTTTATCTTAACCTTTTCTATACTGGGACACATTTTTACTATGAGATTTATATAAGATTAGACCATTTTACTTACATTAGGAAGGTTCTATGGAGTTCAGAAGATTAATGGCCAGTCTTCACTATTTCAATCCCAACATAAGTCTCTGAAGCTTTATAAAATCGCCATATAATAAGCAGAATTAATATGAAAAACGCGTCATGGTACTGAAGGGGCTTATCTCTTTTGTTGCCCTTAGACGGTTTTTTTTTTCCCTCATGAAAAAAAAAAAAAAAAATGCGGGCAGTCTAATTAATGAACTTGGTCACTCCTGCCTTCCCCGCACTGAACGCAAGTCAAAAGTCACTCCGGCATCCCTGTGTGCGCTGGCGTGTATGACCGTGAGGCAGTGAGTGTGTCTGAACCCATCATTATATAGTGTTCCATGACGTGAATCAGATTTTGGTTACAGACATTATTGTTTAGTGTGACTCATTATTAGGAGGTTATGATGTTGGGTTTGGCTAGTAATCCTTGATCACTGGTAAAGCTGCTCACCAATAACATAACACCACTCACAGCGTCATTTGTAATAGTAGTAGTGGTGGTAATAGTAGTAGAAGTAGTGGTTTAGTAGTAGTGGATGTAGTGCTAATAGTAATAGTAGTAGTAATGGTGGTGGTGGTGACAGATGGCGCGCGTTATTGATGTATTTTCAGTTTTTTTTGTGTGATTTAATGGTCTACGATCTCTTCCGCAAAGCTTGTCACACGATTTTGCTTCCACTACCCCAAAAATCAGATTTCCCAGAAAACCTCGTAACTTGTAAAAGTTAATATCCGAGCTGAAATGTCACTTAAAACCTTGCACACATTTAACCGTCAATATATAATGTTCCTGAAATTTTGGTGATAATTACCTAATCACAAGCATCACTGGATTCTTTAGTTTACCTTTTGGTTTTCTGGAATAGCCTGGATTGATGGATATATGTGGATAAATCTCGGGAGCTTCACAGTCACACAAACGTACGGTCGACTGAATCCCGCGCTACGGTATCGTTTCATTTTGTCTATTTCATCATCTGACATCTATTTATTATTTTGCACAGTAAAAAAATAATGCTGAAAATAAAATAAAAATCACAATGAAGTACTTAACTGAACCATATTTCTACAACTCGACCAACATAAAAGCTAGATTTAATAGACATCGTACCGCACGCACAACAATATCGAACATTAATAAAAAGAAAGGGAAAAGAATTAAGTTGATTAACTTTTGTTACTATCATAGTAAGAAAAATATATATCATAAATTAGTGATAGGATTTAGGTGTACCTAGTAATTGACAAGAAGGAAACATGTTGGTATTTACAATTAAATAAATTTTATTGATAAACTACATTGACAAGGGAAACCGAGCCACAGGTTTGGATAGGTATGGGTAGGAGCATTTGAGAGGGAGGGAGGGAAGCAAAGGAGGGAGGAGAGAAAGAAAGAGAGGAAAGGAGGTATAAAAAAAAAAGAAAAGAAAGGAAGGAAGAATGGGGGAAGAAAGAAGGGGAGATAAAAAAATAATAGCAATGCAAGATATTGAAAAGAAAACAGGGAAGGCAGTAAAGAAATATAATGAAAGGAGAGAGAGAGAGAGAGAGAGAGAGAGAGAGAGAGAGAGAGAGAGAGAGAGAGAGAGAGAGAGAGAGAGAGAGAGAGAGAGAGAGGACATATCACTTCTCATCTGCACATAAATATTTGATCCATCTCATATTAACAGCCTCCATAAATGCTCTGAAACACAATAATTGTCACAATACAGTGAGCCTTACTCTTAACACAGTTACAATGGAGGGTTTGGGATCAACAATTTAATAAGGTAACAATTTAACTTTCACAGGTGCTAATTTGACTTTTCCTCTCAATTAATGTGGGAAGAATTTAACTTTTTTTTTACTCAACACCTGTAGAATTTTGTCTTTCCCTTCATTAACACCTTTCACCTTTTCTTAATTATGTTACAATTTTACTTTTCCTCTTAATGAACCTCTAAATCATCTCACTTTCCAACACCTGACAGCTAAATCTCACCTTTCCTTAACACTAATTATTTCACCTTTCCTCTAATTAACTTCTAAACATTTTCATCTATCCTTTACTTAACACCAAAATAACTTCACTACCCTTAATAAACATAATAGTTCCTCTCTTTTAATCCACTCTTACAATTTCACCTTTGCATAACTAACACTAAAAATTTTCACCTTTTAAAAAACACAGACTTTTCCCTTCTTACACATCATTACCTCACTACCTTAACTATCAAAATTATTACTCTCTTTTCTCTCTCTAATACCTTCTTGTACACACTCAAGGCACCTAAGCTTATCATTCATTATCATTATTACAGGTTAATGCAAGGGAATGTGTGATTAATCATGTGTGCTGTGTGTTACCAGTGTAATATGGTATCTCTGCCACCTGGAGACAAGAATAAGGTAATACTTGTGCTCTCACTCACTATTTGGTCCATGTATTGCTGCCTTGTCTTGAACTGTGCACCAAACTAACCCTGCATCTCAACCAGTCTTTAAATAGTGTTACTCCTCAGGGACAGGCATCTCATTGGACCTTTTTGTTGGTTTTTGTTACTCTTGGCCAGATTTCCCTTCTTACATAAAAAAAAAAAATAAATAAATAAATAAAAAAATAAATAAATAAAATAAGATACTACTATATTACGTAGATGATACAAATTATCTGTTTCCTTGTTTTCAAATATATATGGTAAACTAAAAGTACTTCTACTCAAACTTATTTATTGATAAGATACCAGACTGTGTAAGTATGTACATTAAAAAAAAAATAAAAATAAATAAATAAAAAATTGTATCTTATAGTGAAATAATTACGATTTTGGCAGAATTGTTTGTTTGCCACGCATTTCAAGGTAAGACATGAATAAGTGTAGTGGACCAATTACCAAGTGAGGATGAAGAGCAAGAGGTATTAACCCCTTCAGTACTGGGATGCATTTTTATTATGTGTTTTGGGGCGATTAGACTGTTATATTTACATTAAGAAGGGTCTGTGGAGGTGAGAAGATTAATGGCTAAAGTCTTCACTGTTTCAAACCCCACATAATTTTCTGAAGCTGTATAAAATGACCAAATAATAAGTGAAATCAATGTGAAAATGTGTTGTGGTATTGAAGGGATTAAAAAGGATGGGAAGAGGAAAAAGAAGCTATTACTGGGAAGACAAAGAGAATAAAACAAGCACCATGACCAATTGGCAAGCACAGTCACAGGTTGCAGAGTCATGGTGGGAGGAAGTCTATCAATATTCAGTGTTTTTTTCTGAATGTTTTAGATAGTTAATGTTTATAATGATATCTATGTGGTTTTTATTTACTTACACAAGGTTTTTGGGGTTTGTGGGTGTTCTTAAAGGGGGAACTAACCTTTAATGAACGTTTTTGTATGCACAAGTGTCTACCTAACCAGCATGGGAACGTGGAATAACTGTAACTATGGAAACACTTCAAGAAAAATCCAAGGGAGAGAGAGAGAGAGAGAGAGAGAGAGAGAGAGAGAGAGAGAGAGAGAGAGAGAGAGAGAGAGAGAGAGAGAGAGAGAGAGAGAGACAGACAGAGATAGACAGACAGACAGACAGACAGACAGACAGAGACCAATAATAATCACTTACGTCATGCATTGCCTGCCTACCATCGTGTTACTGCATAACTGACTCAGTGACATACATTTTTCTTTCTTTTCTTCATCACGTAAGAGGGTAAATCTGACCAAGGACGATAAAAACAAATAAAAATAATGGCCCACTTAGATGGCAGTCCATGAATATGATGATAATGATGATGTTACACTATAATGTGTTGGTATTTTTTGGCACTTGAAGTAAACTTAGTGTCACGCTAGTAGTGTGTTGGAAGGGCACTGAAAGGATGCAGAGTTGAGGGTCACATGAAAGGCAGGTTCACACGTGTAAATTTGCGACTGTTTTTTTTATGTACGTAGAGTTTCCGACTCATCCCTTCTAGTTGGAAAGTGTCAGACGTAGCGCCTGGAAAGTATCAACTACTTGGCACCTTGGTGGGAAGCGAATGTAAACAAACAGCTACCCGCCAAGATGTCTTTCTCCAGTGACGATGCTGAAGCTGTGGTTGCTCTTCTTTTGGCATACCAGAGAGTCAACAGAAAAGAAAATGGCTGTGGATACGTCCCTGGCTAAGTAAAAGGAAAGAAAGGAGTGTCTACCACACTCTAAATTAGACTACATTTCTCATAAGAAAATTGTTAATCTTAAGAAGATTATGTACAATTGTGATCAAATTATATCCTGAGAAGTCTTCAATCCTCACCTCCAACAACACCCTGCATTTAGGGAAACAGCTCTTGTAGAGTGGCAGCTATTTCGTCAAATGACAATTTGCATAAGCTTTATTTTACTGTATAATTCATTTCTGGGGTGCCAGATGTGTTCTTTTTCCCTCATCAACTCTAACATCTTCTCTACCTCTAGAGACCACATTTTGAAAGCTTATTTTGTGATGTCACAACGTAAATAAAGTCACAAATTGACTAGCGAGACCAACATGTTGGTCTTGATTTGCGACTGGTTCTGTAGTCGCTACGCACCGATTGCGAATTGGTGCATGTGAACCTGCCTTAAGGAGAGGCTGAGGCAGTGTGGCTTTGGAATGTGTGAGAGTAAACATTGATTCAGAGAGAGAGAGAGAGAGAGAGAGAGAGAGAGAGAGAGAGAGAGAGAGAGAGAGAGAGAGAGAGAGAGAGAGAGAGAGAGAGAGAGAGAGAGAGAGAGAGAGAGAGAGAGAGAGAGAGAGAGAGAGAGAGCAATAAGTAGACACCGACATTATCAAAGAAATACAATGACAAAGAAAACAATGAAAATGACTGACAATTAAATCCAAAACACAAATGAGATCTCACAGAAATAAAAGATAAATGAAAGAAATAAAAAGGACAGAATAAATATAATAAATGTATAAAATAATATAAAATACATTAATTAATAACCTTTAAAAAAAAAAAAAAAAAATCTTTTCCACCGTTCACATCAATACATAATAATAAAAAGGGTAATTTTCTGAGCTTTCAAAAATACAAGTGACAAATATATTCATACATAATTAACTAGACAAACTTAAAGCACATGAATCAGCCATAATTAAATGAATGCTAAGCTTGTGTTATGTATTTCCTCAGCACAAGTATACATTCCACCTCCTCCACTACCTGCATTTACCTTCACAACTAAGCTATTGACTGGATGTACAACAATTTTACAATATAGAGGGTGAAGGAAAGTCACAGTAAAAACACAATTTCTATTCAATTTCTTCTTGTTGTGATGATTTGGGAGAAGTTGAATAGAAATGGTGTTTTTACTGCGACTTTTCTTCACCCTGTACGTTATGCTTTAGCGGATCTACACTCAATCAATTTCACGATTCATAACCTATCGTTTCATTTATTATTTTCCAAAGTTGCACATTGTAACTTTTTTCCTTATAATATGTTTTCTTTCATTTCAATAACTATATGGCTAACAATCTGAGGTCTTGTCGGAGAATCCATTTGATCTATTCACTTATGCTTGTAATTACGTATTAATCTTCTTGTTTGTCTATTTTCTAATGTATCCATCTATTTACATATTCATCTCTCTCTCCTTTGTTCCTTTGTTTCTAGGTGCACATCTATCACTCTATGTATCTATCTCCTTCTCTGTGACCCCATCTATCTATATGTCAATGGATTCATCTACCTCATCTATTAATGAAAGCATCTATCTATCCATCTGTCTATCTATCTATGTTTCTTTGTTCATCCACAAACCAAAACACACCTTGTACACATAAATGAGGACAGAATGATTTCCTTCTATTATTACATCACGTCCACCCTTCATTATTTCTCCTCATACACACATCACTGTCATGTCAATCTGGTTGCTTCATTACAATGCATTGTAACTGAAAAGAAACTCACAACTTTTTAGTCCTTCTTCACTGTGACTTTCTCTCTAAAATAAATAAATAAGTAAATAAATAAATAAATAAATAAACAAAATTGATCAAACAAATAAATATATGTAATAAATAAAATCCCATTAACACATCACAAATTTTTCATTACTGTTTTCCTTCTCTCACAAAATCTAATTACTTTCTACCACTATTCAGTCAGTTTGGTCTGACTGACTTTCCCTCAAAACACCAATTCTGTCTCAATCATTTTTCATTTCCCATTCCCTCTCATTACTCTCTTGGCTGGGAAACACATGCATGCATGCCTGCCTACACCACTCTTCTTGTATATATATATATATATATATATATATATATATATATATATATATATATATATATATATATATATATATATATATATATATATATAAGAATGTGTCAGGTCTGACAAAAATAGAAAGTCAGTAAGGCTCATTATCTTAAAAGTGAGTCATATAGAAGTACTTTTATATAGCATAGCTGCAGATATACAGGCTGTGTGTGTGTGTGTGTGTGTGTGTGTGTGTGTGTGTGTGTGTGTGTGTGTGTGTGTGTGTGTGTGTGTGTGTGTGTGTGTGTGTGTCAGGTAATTCTGACTTAGGTGTGTGGTAAGTGATAGTTGAGGGACGAGGGAATGTTAATTATTCACAAATCACTATTATTATATCTGAGGCTTCTCGGTCATTGCCTGAAGTTTCATTTGCTTAATGATGGTGAATTATTTATGAGTTTTTATGGGTCATAGTCAATCTTTCAGCAATTATTTATTTTTTTAGATTTATATTCTAAAATGTGAGTTCTGTGTATGTTAGGTATGGCAAATGATAAAGTTGCTTCACTTGTAACTGACAAAATACTTGGAAAGCAAGATTCAGCTCTGCCAGTCAGCGCAGGGGCTGAGTGACAAAGCAGAATGCATCATTATGCACAACGGGGACACACCTGGTGAAGAGCAATGCATCTCAATGACACTGATTGTACTACTGACTTGAGCAACTTGTGTATGCCATCCACTCCCCTAACTTGCCTTATGCACACTCCTAACATGATGCCAAACCTACACTCTTTCTCTCAGCTTGATGGCAAACATACACACTATCTCAACTTGATGGCAAACATACATACACACATACTCTAAACTTGAAGGCAAATATACACACATACTCTTAAATTGATGCCAGATATATGCTCACTCAACATAAACATGCTCTTAATCTGATGCCAAACTAAAACACACTCTTGACTTGTTAGAACACACATACACAAAAACACACACACACACACACACACAAACACACACACACACACACACACACACACACACACATACACACATACAGATATACATACACTCACTCTTTACTTGACAGCAAACATACACACAGACACACACATATTTCCACTTGATAAACAACCATCACACTCATTGCTGTAGTTGAACAGTGAGTTATGAATGAGTCACACCTAACACAACTCCTACCTATATCATCCGTGACTCAAACACTGACAAGACCTTGCTATATTTACACCAGTGGGCCTTTGACTCATAGGAAAAGGACTACATATGTAACTCTGCATTTATCTACATTAGTTGTGCTCTGACGCTTGTAGTAATGTGTTAACTCTGGAATGGAGCTGTGTGTGTGTGTGTGTGTGTGTGTGTGTGTACCTGCAGCTGTACCACATAAATCAACATCCCCACATCCCCACACAATACTTACTTGCATAAGGCTCAAACTACTTAGAAAAACTTCCCAGACACACACACAAACACACACACACAAATTAATACTATGGAGTGTCCGTATTTCATCACAATTAAATATTTTGCACATATCACTATCTTCACAACACACTACAGCACCTCTTCTAAAGCTGGGGAAGATATAAACAAGAAAGAGGAAGAACGAACCAAGAAGGCAAAGAAGAGATAAGTTTTCCCTGACTGATGTTGTTGTAAGTTGAAGCATTGTGAGGAGAGTGACAGAAATGGCCAGGGAAAATCTAGACACCACTGAAACTAAACAAGACATCATTTAAAACTCTCAGTAATTATTTGGGGAGAAGAATAGAAGTTGAGTAGATTTATTTTTCACCCTTTTTTTGTGCTCATAGTCAGCTTCTATCACATGTAAAGAGAAGAAAAATACAGATAAATGCAAGGGAGACTATGGTATTTTCTGTGGTATTTTAAAACGGTTTTCCTTATAGAGACCATGTACATTCTCTCTATTGGAAAAC
The DNA here is from genome assembly GCF_017591435.1 of Portunus trituberculatus. Taxonomy (NCBI): domain Eukaryota; kingdom Metazoa; phylum Arthropoda; class Malacostraca; order Decapoda; family Portunidae; genus Portunus; species Portunus trituberculatus. The sequence continues at coordinate 4,096,582 of NC_059264.1, read as the reverse complement.
TGGTACGGAAAGGAAAGCAAAATATCACTGCTTCACCCAAACTTTTTCTATGCTATTAGTTTTAGAGTTTGAGAAAGGAAAAGAAACGTATAAGAGTTTCCATGAGGGAGGAAAAAAAAAAGAAAGATTAATTTATCAGTCTTATCACACTCCTAACACACACACACACACACACACACACACACACACACACACACACACACACACACACACACACTTCCATTCATATTCTAAAGGTGAATCATATAAAAAAAATAAAAGCATTAAAAAAGTAATCCATCGCACGCACACACACACACACACACACACACACACATACATACATACACACTACTAGTCATTTCCATAATATTTACACTATGCCATTATGTTTAGTTGTGTTAGGTAAGCATGTGTGTATCGATAAATAGAGTGTGTGTATGAGTATTCCTTTAGTCGCTGCTTGACAACTTTAACACCTCCACACTTGAGGATGAAAAGGATGAGCCATGGGTAATATTTACATAACATGCCGAAGTAATGAGTCCTTTAACAAATGCAGGAAAAACACTATCTTCACCCTTACATTCAATCCTCACACTTCATTAGTACCCTTACATGCTTCTCTTCTTCCACTATCTTTTACACTCACAATAAATCCTCACACTTCACATATCCCTTCATTACTACACTTGCAAGTTTTCTTCTTCCTCTATCAATCGTTGCATTCCTTCATATTTCCCTTCACACTTTACATTATATCCATTCTCACATTCATTTCTCATACTTCATATTTTCCTTCATTATTACTACTTCACATTTCCCTTCATTTCTACACTTGCATGTTTACTTCTTCTCTATCAATAACTGTATTCCTTTGTATCATTATTTCTTCACACTTTTCACTATGTTTTACTCTAACATTCAATTTGCACACTTCATATTTCCCTTCATTAGTACTCTTGCATGTTCCTCTTTTCCTCTATCAATAAAGTTACATTCCATCATACCATTATTTCCCTTCACATTTTACTAGGTAGATGCATTTTTCTTTTCTTCCTCTAGTAAACATGAGGTATGGTATTTCTATTATGATCTTTTATATTCCTCTGGTGGTTCCTCAAACTTATCATATTAACTATTACTTTATGGAATTTTGCATCTGTAGTTACATTAATATTGTGGTTCCTCAAACTTATCATATTAACTATTACTTTACATTACATTAATATTATCACTGAGTACTTTTGTGTAAATTTCTATTCCTCTTTAAAATTACTAAATCCTCAAGACTTTCAGTGTAATTCTTTCCTTACTCTAACGCTGTCTTTCAATCCTCTATTTAACGCTATGACCATTATTTCTACTCCCCTCATCTACACTCATCAATGGTACTTTCCATCTGATGACACCTTGGTACTGTCCTTGAAACTTCTGTATAACTCCTATGACCTTCTACTCTCCTAAAGAATGCATAAATCCAACAGCTTCCTTGTGACTCTTTACATTTTTTTTCCTTATCCATTACTACCTTGATACTCTACAGTTCCTCTTGACAAACTGAAGAATTACTCTTTTAATGGAGGCAGAAGAGAGCACTGCCATAAGCTCAGTTCACCGGTATATCACTGAGTTCCTACAGTGAGACATCATACTCATCAACACCACACATACACACAACATTTCACCACACTCATCACCTCATGGATTTGTTCACTACACTCATAATACCTCATGGATTTGTTCACCACACTCATCACACTTCATGACTAAAATTAAAGCACAGTCATCACCATGTTACAACTGATAAGTGGAAAACTCACCACACTCATCACACAGGACTAAAAACACCAAGTTCTCCTCCTCCTCCTCCTCACCACCACACTACACCACTAAAAAGATACTCATTACCTGTTATGACTCACAAACACCACAATCATCACACTCCATGACTTCATCACACTCACCAACACACTCACCACTACACCTCAGATGAACTTAAAGCACTTCTGTTTGTCGTGCGGTAGGCGTGTCTTGAACAGCACTGAGTCGACCCGGTACTGTGTGTTGAGCAGTGGGTTGTAGCCGTACACCTGCAGATGACACAGTATTAGTAAGGGCATGGCCAGGGTGGTATATCTATCTCTGTATATGTGGGATGATAAGTGTTTAAAATGTTTCTAAATGTTATCGAAGCAGGTAACCGAGGTGAATTACACAAAGACAGAAAGCACAGATAAATAGGAACATATCTCCCTCTGCCACCACCACCACTACCCACACAACACCCACCTGAGTGAAGAAGTTGATGCACTTGTGACGCTCGGTGAAGTGAGAGTCATCCTCAGAGAGAGACACAGGACAGCCAGGGCAGCGGAACGTCCAGCGAGAGGTGACCTGTGGAGGAAGCAGCAAACCTTACCAAACCTTACTATCACTCCTTCACTTTTGCTAAGTTAATACGAAGACCCACACGCATTTAGAGATGTGATTAATTTGTTCTTTTGCTGTCACTCCTTCATTTTTACTAAGTTAAGATGAAGACACACATGTTTAGAGATTATTAATTTGTTTTTTCTCTTGCTCTCACTTCTTCACTCATGCTAAGTTAGTATGACAGACCCACACATGTTTAGAAATCATTAATTTGTTCTTTCTTCTGGTGTCACTCCTTCACACTCTCTGATAAGTTAATAGGAAGACCCACACAATTTTAGGGATGATTAATTTGTATTTTCTCTTGGGATTGGTATCTTTACAGGCTTTTTCATCCTTTCCTTTTCTCTTTCTCTTCTCTTCACTCAAATTCTCTTCTCACAGGCTCTCACTCTGTACATATAACAATCTTTCTCTCTTATACTTTTTCCCAGCAGATCTATCCTCTCTTCCAACAATTTTAAACACCCCTTCTCTCCCAGCAATTTTAAACACCCTACTGTCTCCGAACAATTATACACAGCCCTAGTTTCTCCTACTCTCACTCTTAGCCTCAAAAACTCAGTCCCTTCTTTGATTGCAGCTTAGTCTTACTCTTTTAAACTCTCCTAATACCTCTACACAACCACACAACCATAATACTTTTAGTTCTTAGTCTCATCAGCATCACACAAGCTTAGTTCCCCCTCTACTTTTTCCTGCTCTCAGGTTTGTATTGTCAAATCCTTCTGCATTTCACCTCCACTATCTCAAAAGGCTTTATTTAAATTTACACAAGTTTTTAAGGTGTTTTACAAATCTAGAGGCAGTGTGACATGATTTCTACATTATTTACTGGAGAAACATTCTTGAAAACCCAGCTAAACATCTTTGTGGCCTTTGAAAGCAGTCATGGTGAGAGAGCAGAGCATTTTTTAATGTGTTTTTATGGTTCTAGAGGCAGTGACATGATTTCTTCATTATTAACAGGAGAAACACTCTTAAAAACCTCACTAATCATCTCTGTGGCCTTTGAAAATAACCGTGATGAGAGAGCAAAGCATTTCTGAATATGTACCTCAGTCTCATCACCCCAACACAAGTTTAGTTCCTTTTGTACCTTGACTGGCGGCTTCCTGGTGATGTGTGAGACAAGGAAATTCATGGCAATATCCTCACAGTTGACATATTCATCCACTTTGTCTCTGATCGCTTGCGGCATCATGTGGGAGTACATGCTGGCGTAGTACTTGTGGAAGAATGCCGCACCTGTGAGAGGAAAGGGATGGTATTGTTAGGTTAGGTTTATATATAGGGTTGTAGGTAAATAGAAAACAGTTAGTAGGATTGTGGTAGGTAAACAAGTATTAGTTTCAAAAGAAGGATGGGTAAATTTGTGGATGAAAGTGATGGATGGTAAATTCTAACAAGATGTTTTTGTAGAGTAAGATTCTTGTGAGTGTGTGTGCATTTGTGAAGTGTACAGCTTTCACATGATGATTAATAATAAAGACTACAAGAAATAACAAAACAAACTTCACTTTAAATGCTGCTATAAAAAAAAAGTGTTCATATCAAAATAGTTAAATCAATGTTCAAATCGGAAAAGTCAAGTCAGTACAGTAAATCCTCGTTATATGGTGGTTCTTTATCCGGTAAACTCACAGTTATGGTATTTGGAAATTACTACCCTCGATTTGATATACGGTAAGAAAAATTCACAGATAAGGTATCCGCTCATGTCATCCGAGAGGGCCCAGAGCAGGGGAGCAAGGGTGATGACGTCATCCACGCCACACCTCCCCGCCACTCACAGTACTGACTTTAACTTGACCACCCTTGGAGCCTGTTATCTCTTTCCCTCCCCCCTTTTTTTAACTGCATTACATATTACTTACATGCATTACTAATTAGATGAATAAATGGAATATTAAAGGGTCTATTGTAAGCACAAATATATTCATAATAATCATGGCAAACATTTAAAGCCTACTACCAGCGGCGAACCATGCAGCAACTGATAAAGGGCACAGATGGGCCTGGCAAGCCCACTATCAGTGAATGGTGGAAGTTGTATAACATCAAGCACGCCTTAGATAACATCAAGTCATCTTGGGACGAAGTGAAGACGTCTACCATGAACTTGGCGTGGAATAAAGTATGGCCAGAATGCGCGCATGACTTCCCAGGCTTCGCTGAAGACGACATCGGTGCGATCAGAAATGACATAGTAAATCTGTGCCATAGGGCTGGCTTCGATGAAGTTGATGATGATGATGTTCAAGATCTTTTGGAAAGCCATGCTGAATCTCTCAAATGATGAACTTATAGAGCTAGACAAGGCATCACAGGAGGCAGAAAAGAGGGAGACAAGGAAGAAGAACCTGTGTGTGGCCTGGACATCAAAACTTTTAGAGAATGTCTCGGTGGTATCGAAAAAGCTCTGGAAACCCTGAAGGAACGTGACCCAAATCCTGCCAGGAGTGGCAAAGTGGCTCATGACGTAGAGAAAAGTGTCAAGATTTATCAAGAAATCTATGATGAAAAAACATTTCTGTAGGGGTGACTCTTGACGTGCTAGAACGCATTCCCTATTATCACATGTTATAATGGGTTCAGTATACGGTAAATTCGATATGCGGTAAGGTTTTCAGGAGCGCATATGTACCGTATAACGAGGACTTACTGTATTCAAATTGAAATGTAAAGTTTAGTTCACAACCACATAAATACAACCTCAACTCTGTTACTACTTTAGAATGTGTTCTGGAATTTTGAGAGAGAGAGAGAGAGAGAGAGAGAGAGAGAGAGAGAGAGAGAGAGAGAGAGAGAGAGAGAGAGAGAGAGAGAGAGAGAATCAGAACTATACAATACCACACTGAGCCACACACAGCCCAGCGCCCACTCACCAGTCAGCACCATGGACAGTTCACAGGAGTAGTTACTGTTGTAGAGCCAGCCACCGTAGTTCAGGTCCCAGGCATGGTACCTCCCAGGGAAGCCAACTATGCGGTCCCTCTCCTCCCGCCACACTCTGCCACAACAAGCAAGATAAGCAGTAATATAAAGAGAAAAGATAAGAATGATGAATGTAAATATGATGAGGGGAAATGTGATAATCAGTAATGTAAAGGAAAAATGAGAATGATAAAGAAAAATATGACAATGGGGAACAAAGTAAACGCTATTATGAAGAGAATATAAGAATGATGAATGTAAATATAATGATGGAGAAACATGATAAGTAGCAATATAATGGGAAAATATGAATGATGAATGAAAATATGGAGGAAAATAAGAATGAGAATGTAAATATGATGATAGGAAAATATAGTAAGCAGTAATATGGAAGGAAAAATAAGAATGATGAATGAAAATATGATGATGAGGAAACAAGGTAAACACTAATAAAAAAAAATTGTCAGCCAGCTAACCCCCATCAAGGAAAAAATAAAAATGATGAATAAAAATATGATGAGAGAATAATATAAAGCTAATATACTTGCAATTAATAGATGAATAATACTTGCCCTCCTTCTCACTGTGTCTGTTGTCCTTAATCAATAGTTTTTGTTAAGAATCTAAGGTTGCCAGTGTTTCTAAGGAGGCAGTCAGTGAGTCAGGGGAGTTCAAATTGACAGGAGAAATAAAATAGAAGATGAAAAAAGGTGTGTTACTTGATTTCTGACCAAGAATGTGTGCATACAGAACCCAAGTGTGTCTGTGTGTGTGTATATATGCTACTAGTGCTTTATAAAGGCAGTCAATGGGTCACAGGGACTTAAAACTGTGGGCGAGATAAACAATAGTTGAAAAGTTATGTTATTCGAGTTCTGACCAAGAGTGTGTGTATATAAAACCTAAGTGTGTGTTTGTGTACGTGTGTTGCATCCACACACATACACACACACACACATTTTGGTTCTGTGTTTACATACCTGAACCCAAAGACAATTTCGTCGTGTCTGAGGTGTGCATCGTCATCAACAGACAGCACCGCCTCTGTCTCTATCTCGGAGTACGGCAGGAAGCGGTTGTTGAGGCTGTTTCTCTCGGCACGAACCACCTGAAACAAACACACAGCTATTTCATTTTTTTTTCCATGTAAGAGGGGAAATCTGGCAAAGTGCAGCAAAAACAATTAAACAAAATAAAGTCCACTGAGATATCAGTCCCCGAGCAGGTTCAAGAGGGTCAAACAAATGGGATAAATGTCTTGAAACTTCCCTGTTAAATGAGTTCAGGTCACAGATGGAAATACAGAAGCAGGCAGGGATATCCAGTTTACCAGTCCATTGTCTATCATCCCATCCTATCCTATAATTGAAGTACTAAGCTAGGAAGCACAAAAAGTCTAGGGTGTGTTCTAGTAGGCCACTCACATGTATGGGCACCTTGATGTCCGGCCAGCGCAGGTCCTCAGGGGGAGGCTTGGGAGAATTCCACACTACAATGACCTTGTTGAGGTACGGCAGACCATATAGACGTGCCAGGGAGTTGAGCAGCACCTGGGGGAACACAAGGCTATCTGAGTGTATGAGTATGAGTGTGTACCAATTAACTTTACAATATGGTTAACTGGTGCCTTCATTCTTTCATCCCTTTTAGAACTTAGAGACAGTGTGATGGAAATAGTGTACTTGTATATTGACTGAGAGGGAAAGACTACAGATATATATTGGAACATGAGGAGGAAGTGTGGGAAAGATTAACAACATTCACGAACACACACACAAACACACACACGTAGTTTAGGCTCTGTATACTATAACTAGGTAAACACACTAGAATACTTGAGCCATACTAGGTAATAACAAAGAAGAAACATGAGAGGATAAAGCAAATAAACTAGATAAGAGAAAATACAAAAAGAAAAGGGAGAAGAAAGCACACAAACTAAAGGTAAGAAAAAGAACCAAAACAATAAGAAACAAGAGAGAAGAAAAGAAACAAACTAGAGATAAGAAAACAACAAACAAGACAGGAGGAAAGAAGATAAAAAAAAAACTTAAGCTAAAAAAAACAAAATGACAGACAAGAAGGAAGAAGAGAAGAGAAAATAAACAAACAAAAAATAATAAAAATAAGAAAAACAACACACACACACGACACACAAGAGAAGAGAAAAATAAACAAACTAAGAACGAAAAAATACAATAAAATAATGTACATAAAAGACAGACAAGAAGGAGGAAGAGAAGAGAAAAATAAACAAACTTAGAATAACAATGAAAAAAAAAAATAAATAAATAAATAAATAACACACACACACACACACACACACACACACACACTTACCTGTTCCCTTTCATAGGTGAGCATAACGATGGTGAACTGTTCCCTGGGAGAATTACCACCAAGACTCTCACTGAACTCCTTCCCAGATCCACCCGAGCCTGCATTGATGGGACGAAACCCTAACTTCGAGCCAGAGAACTTAGCCTCAGTGGGGAGTAGGGGGCTGGAGGGCAGGCTTGGGTACAGGTAGAAAGGATCGCCCCAGTTGTTCCATTGCTCGTAGCCGCTGAGTAGAGCCACAGTGTAGTTGCGGCTGAACACTATAGAGGGGAAGGGAGGTTCTATGGGGCCCAGGTTCTCATCAGTGTCTGGATCCAGGATGTTTGCGTCTGTCTTGAGAGGCTGCGGGTGGTGAGGTGAATGTTAGGTATATCTTTTATAGAGTAGTTCGATTATTATTATTTTTTTTTATATATAACATATAACATAACATAAATAATAGGATAACAAAGGGCCACCAGGGCCCATCTAGGTTATCCTGTATCAGTCGCACAGCGACCTCGTCATCAGTACTTAAAGATACACTTACAAGTACACAATACATTATATACTAATTCTAAATATTTGGCCCATTAACAGGGCTAAGTCCTGCAGCGAATTCCTCTACAATCTGTGATCCCCATACATGGGGATCATGTCTTGTTTAACTATAGTAAATTTCTTATAAAAACTATCATGCAGCGCTATACATAATTATAAATCTAATAAATTTAAGTGCTTATCTAATCTGTTTTTAAACATTGTCAAACTAGTGCTATTTACAACCGTCTCTGGCAATGCATTCCAGAAGTCTACCACCCTATGACTAAAGAAATATTTTCTTATATCTAACCTGCAGCCTTGCTTTCTAATCTTCCTGCCATGATTTCTAGTCCTACTTCCCTCCTCTAAGGTAAAGAAAGATCTCACATCTATGTAGTTTGTATCTGAGAACATTTTAAATAACTCTATCATATCCCTCTTATACATCTCCTCTCAAATGAAAACATGTTTAATTCCTTTAATCTATCTCTATACTCCAGGCGCTTTAATGCTGGTATCATCCTAGTTGCTCTTCTCTGAACTGCTTCTAACATGTTGATATCCTGCCTATAGTGGGGTGACCAGGCCTGTATGCAATACTCTAAATGGGGCCTAACATAGGAATTATATAAGCTACGCACCACTTCCTTACTTTTATAACTAACATTTCTATTTATAAAACCCAGGATCCTATTTGCCCTATTTCTTGCTTCTAAACATTGCTTTGAAAATTTCATAGTCCTGTCTATCACTACTCCTAAATCCTTTCCTTCCTCTACTGCCTCTAGCCAACATCCCTCCATCTCATAGTTAAAGTTTGTGTTGTCTTTACCTAAATGCATAACCTGACACTTTTAGAATTAAACTCCATCTGCCACCTGTCTGCCCATGCTATCAGCCTGTCCAGGTCTCGTTGTATTCTGTAATTGTCCTTTTCACCCTGTACTGCACATGCTATCTTAGTATCATCTGCAAACTTTGATACTTTGCTACTAATTCCTATATCTAAATCGTTAATGTACACCAAGAAAAGAAGAGGTCCTAGCACTGATCCTTGGGGTACCCCACTAACCACTTCCTTCCACTCAGACATTGCCCCATTTAATACTACTCTCTGTTTCCTATCAGAAAGCCATTCACTAATCCAATCAACTAACCTACCCCTATCCCATGTAGTCTCAATTTGTACACTAGCCTCCTATGCGGTACCTTATCAAACGCCTTGCTAAAATCTAGATATATAACATCTATGCTATTTCCATCATCTAACTCCTTGGTAATATATTCTAAGATATCGAGCAAATTTGTAAGACAGGACCTCCCTGATCTAAAGCCATGTTGGGTATCTCTAATTAATCTATTCTCATTTAAATGCTCCCAAATACTACCCTTAATGATTTTCTCTAGTATCTTACATACTATACTAGTTAAACTGATCGGTCTATAATTATTCGCATCATCCTTCCTACCTTTTTAAATATTGGAGTAACATTAGCTAACTTCCAGTCCTGAGGTATCTCAGCAAACCTAAGTGATCTTTCAAAGATTAACTTAAGTGCTTCAGAAATACTGTCTACACCCTCCCTAAGTACTCTGGCATGTAGCTCATCAGGACCACTAGCTTTCCTATCGTCTAGTTCAAGAATAAATTTCCTAATAATTCCCGGTTTTATATCAATATTTTCTAAAGCTCTTAAACTACTCGTCGCACTGTTTGTAACAGGATTTCCTATTCTTTCCTAGTAAATACTGAAGAAAATTGTTCATTCAATAATTCTACTATGTCTTCATTTTGATCCACTACTACACCATCTTTTCTGAGTGGTCCAATCCTATCCTTATTTCTTTTATCACTGACCTTGTAATAACTATATAATTTTTGGGATCTTTACTCCCAGCTCTAGCTAGTTTTATCTCTGCCTGCCTTTTACTTTTTTTATAACCTTACTCAAATCATCTCTGACCTGTCTGTACCTAATCAAATCTACATCTTCCCACTTTTCTGCAACTCTCTGTATGCCCTCTTCTTCTCTCTGATCTGGCTACCTATCTCATGAGTCCACCATAATGGCTTCCTGTTTCTCTGCCTTATATCTTTGTAAGGGATACACTGCATCACTATACCCTTTACTACAACCTTAAAAATATCCCACATCTCCTGTGCAGTTTTATTTCCAAAACTATCTTCCCAGTTTACCTCTCCTAATAACTGACGTAACCTACCATAATTGCCTTTCTGATAGTTTGGGACTCTAGTCTTATTCACTATATTATCCCTACTGGAATTAATGATAAATCTAATTATATGATGGTCACTGTTTGCTAAAGTCTCTCCTACCTCAACTTCCTTTAAACAATGCTCAATATTTGTTAGTACTATGTCTAAAACCTTCCTCCCCCTAGTAGGTTTATCTACCATCTGCACTAAATAGTTATCCTGAAAACTTTCCATAAACTTATTTTCACTAGCATCTCCTACCATCCTCTCCCAGTTTACTGACTTAAGATTAAAATCCCTAAGATAATTGTCTGACTAGTACACCCCTATTTATCTCATCTACCATAAGGTTGTCTACATCTGCTGACTGGTTAGGTGGTCTATAAAAGCTCCTACTCTAATAACCTTACTTTTGTTTACTCTAACATCCAGCCATAAGGACTCTACTCTGTTATCTACCTTAATACCATTAACCTGACTGGAAATGAAGGATTTTTTACATAAATAACTACTCCTCCACCTATCCTACCAATTCTCTGGTGTAAATACATAATGTATCCATCTACTTCATATTCTTTCCTATTTTCCTAAACTTTTCCTCATTTACCCATGCCTCTGTGACACATACAACATCTAAGTCCTCCTCAACTATATAACTAGATAACTCGTCCTTCTTGTTCCTAAGACTCCTGGCATTTACATAAAAACATTTAAGTCCTGCTACCTTCCTAGATGCTGTCTCCTTATTTGGAATCCTAATCTTATTCTCTCCTATTTGCACCTGGAAATCTTTCCTAATCTTTTCACTATCTCTGTTTATCCTATCTAATTTATGTCTAGCATCTTTCTTCTGGAATGCATTTGCTACCTCACCCCCTACACTCCATCCCAACTCCCCCTCCAGACATCCACTCAGCACATCCACACCCTTCCTACTCAGATGCACACCATCCCTAGCATACAAATCCCTTCGCCCATAGAACCTATCCCATACATCCACAAAGCTGACACCCACATCCTTACACATCCCTTTTACCCGATCATTCACACCAATGGCTCTAGACAACCATTCCCTGCTAACATACACACGAGGCAAGATTCCTGACACTACACACCTCCTACCACTCTCCCTTATCTTGCCTAACATTTCCCGAAATCTTGCCACTAACTCCTCCGACCCACCTGCTCTGACATCGTTCCCACCTACGTGCAAAACTACTACACCCTCCCTCTCCATCCCCCCAACCCTCTTCTGCACCTCCTCACTCACTGCCTTCACACCTGCACCAGGCATACACACGTTCGTCCTCCTATCCCTGTCTTTCCCACAGAAAGTGCTATCTAAATACCTAACCTGAGAGTCACCCACCACACACACCTGAGGTGTGCTAGGCACAACCATCCTCCTCCTCTCCTCTACCCCCTTCTTTCTCCTTTCACTCACCACAACCACTTCATTCACTCCACTCTCACTCCCCCCCCCCCCCTCCAACAAACCGAACCTATTTTCACACTCAACAGGTTTAGTCCTATCCTCCCTAACTGCCTCCGCTTTCCTTCCCCTCGCAACCTGCCATCTCTGCCCATCCTGACTACTATCTTTCCCCGTCTGGCTCGCCTGCTCCCTCTTCCCCACTCTGCTCTTCCCAACAGAGGGCCAAGCCACCCTGTCGCCCTCAGAAGGTCCAACCTTCGGCCTAACACTGATCTCCTGCCTAATTTTTTCCACTGCCTCCCTAAGCCTCTTAACCTCCTCCTTCAACTCAAAGATGTGGGGAAATTATTGAGAAAAGAAGAGGATGAGAGAGAGAGAGAGAGAGAGAGAGAGAGAGAGAGAGAGAGAGAGAGAGAGAGAGAGAGAGAGAGATGAGAGGTGAAAGAGGGAGGAAAGATGAAAGGAAACAAATCCAAAAGCAAAAGACTGGAGGAAATATGAAAAAAAAAGTATCTGTGAAAAAAAAAAGATCAATAAAAAAAAAGCCCAGTGAAGAGTATATGAATAATGTAATGTTAGGTTGAGTTGCATTTCTTCATGAAGCAGAACAATGAAGACTAGCTGAATTCACGTTAGGTTTGAGTCAGTCCAGTTTTTTGTTGTCCATTTTCTGATGTGCTTTTTTTTTTTTTTCTTTTTTCCCATATAACATGCAATAGAAATAATGTCTTTGAACTTTGTCTTTTCAGGATACAAAGTTTTCTTAGATGAATTTCCCACAGTTTAAGGACAACATTCATTATCACTAATACAATTTAAATATGTTACTGGGACTATCACTTCTACTACTACTACTAATACTACTACTATTAGATGTTTGTTTACTTGAGACTGATACTAGTACTACCACTATTACTATCACAATTACAACTAACTACTACTACTACAATTGCTACTACTACTATCATAACAACAATAACAACAACAACCACAACAACTACTATTACCACCATCAACACACTACTGCAATATCTGCAGCAAAGACTACCACAAATATTCTCCACAAACACTCCCCAACACTCACCACAAAGGAGTCATTGAAGATGCTGCTTGATGGGTGCTCGGGTGCAGGCACTGGGGGAATGTTCAGCCGTTCCCTCAGAGTGGCCAGGATAGAGTCCACCAACACCTGTGGGGGGATGGCAGGGAGAAACTACAGGCCTGAATTTGAAATGCTTATCTCTCACCTTGATAATTTTTCCAAGGTCACTGAGATGGTTAGCTGGTTTAGTGTTTTCTCCTACTAGTAATGTAGAAACCTTATTAATCCATCAGAATCATAAAAAACTCTATCAAAACCTCCTTATCACTCTACAACTAATTTCTAAGGCCATTTTCAAAAGTATTTCTTCTATTAATAATTTAGAAACTGTACTAATTTGTCATCTAAATCATGAAAAACACATTAATCGTCATCACTCCACAACTATTTATGAAGGCCACAGCTGAATTCTAAAAGGTGTTTCTCCTATTAATAATGTAGAAACTGTTAATCTGTCAGCACAATCATAAAACACACACACACACACACACACAGAGAGAGAGAGAGAGAGAGAGAGAGAGAGAGAGAGAGAGAGAGAGAGAGAGAGAGAGAGAGAGAGAGAGAGAGAGAGAGAGAGAGAGAGAGAGAGAGAGTGTAGCACTGACCTGAGTGGAGCCAAAGAACCTCTCCCAGACCATCCTGCCCTGCCGCCTCATGAAGAGCAGGTCAGCGTCGGACAGGGAGCGCAGCAGGAAGTGTATCTCCGTCACCCTTGCCTTGGGAAGCACCAGGGCCAACTTGCGCCAGTCGATGGTCTCCGAGAGCGGCAACTCCACGTGGTTGCCAAGGACGACGGGCACAGCGCCATACTTGAGTGCCTCGTAGACCCGTGCCTGCAGGGTGACGGTAGTGAGCTCCTGTGGTGAGGGCGGCGCTAGGACCAGGGAGAAGGTGGACTCTCGCAGCACCTGAGTCCGCATGCTCTCTGTGTCGCACATCCTCCACTCCTCCAGGTCTCCGTAGCCGCCTCCACCGCGACAGGTGAAGTGCAGCAGGAATCTGTCGTCGGTGTGGGTGTGTTCGAGGCGCCTCAGTTCCTCCACCATTGCCATCTCCTCCCTGAGGCGTGGGCTGTTCGGCGGTGGCTGCTGGGTTTTCTCAAGGTAGCTTCTGAGTCTAGGCAGCTCCCCTTGGAAGGACAGGAGGTACTTTCGCTTGGCAGGCACGATGGGTGGCAGGTTCTTCCACAGGTCGCCGCCAGGGAGGCCCAGGAGAGGAGGAGTCACCAGGTCAAAGCCTGGCCGGAACACAGTGGCATCAAAGTGTGACTGGACTATGATGGCCCGGCCGGTGTTGACACTCTGGAACATGTTCTTGCTGTAGAAGGTGCGGCCTAAGTTGAGCAGGATGTGGTTCCTGCCATCGCCGCCCCAGTGGGGGAGGCTGTGCAGACTCTCCTCCAGGTTAACACTGTCTGGGGCACCACCCACACCTTCCCCAAGCAGTGCCACAAACACACATGCCTCGCTGGGGTTCTGGGTGACGTGGGCGTTGTAGCCCAGTGCTTGCTTCACAGTGATCTTGACAAAGGCCTCGAGGTCATTGGAGGCAATCTTGAACTGCTCCATGTCATAGTTATAGACGGGAAAGTTAGAAAGCAGGGAGCAACGGGAGTAGTCAAAGCAGCTGTGCATCCGGCACTGTGCCACAGCCTGTGGCGGCGGCAGCGGCAGGGACACGCTGTCTTGACTGGAGGCTGTGATGCGGCGGGGCGCTGAGATCTGTGGCATGTTCTTCTCAAACACTTCCTGCTGGGCCAGTAATGCCTGCACAGGGAACACAGTGTGAGGTAAGGAAAGGTAAACATAGTATTAAAGCATTCTAGCAGGAGTGTTTGCTATAAATGCTTTGATTCTTGACCATCTTGTACTGAAGTTAACCACCATAACACACACTCCCATACACACATCCAAGGAATATTCAAGACTCCTCACTACACTGGATGACAGATAAGACCTCACTAGTATAAATCTACCCAATAAAATGATAAATACAGTAGATGAATGAGGACCCACTTGTTCCACGCTGGTCTTGAGTCTCTCCAGCTCAGTCTTGACGCGGCTCTCCTCCTGCCTCAGATTCTCAATCCGAGTAGAGGCCGAGGCAATGTTCTCCTGCAGCTGCTGCCGGTGCTGCTCCAGGTCACGGAGCTCATTCAGCACTGATGCTGTGAACAATGGTGGTGTTGTTAGATGCTGTTCTGATTATGAACACACACAAGCAGCCACACAGACCACCATTGCTTCAAACTGACCTTTGATGGAGAGGAGCTCCTGGACCCGAGCCTTGGCACTGTCACACTTGAGGCCAGACAGGTCACTCAGGGGGTCATGTGGGTCAAGCAGAAGGTGCCGCTCATGACCCAAGACTGAGTCACCCACCGCCTGAGATACAAAAATAAGAGAGATCATAAGAATGATTAAATACCTAATTTTTTCTATTCTATCATGTTCATCATTAATTTAAATTGATAATTACCTTCTAAGGCATAAATACATGTTGATTTGTATTTAAATAAAAGTTTTCTTATCCCAAATGCCCTTTTGACCATCTATACACTTCTATCTATGCAAACACACACTAATTTACATCTCCATTTCTATCTCTATACATCCACTCCAGTCTCCGCCCTGGTGGCGGTGAGTGGTGCAGCCTCACCTTGGACAGGTAGTAGTGAGCACACAGTGAGGCGATGACCAGGATGCACAGAACAGCCGGGATCACTCTGGAGGCGCGGAGTAGCCACCCTCCCGCCAGGCCCAGCTGTCCCCCACCCCCCACCACACCACCGCCTCCCAGACCGGGTGCAAGAAGGCTGTACGAGCCACCCCTCATAGCTGGCCACTCAAGAGTTGTGTGTGGCCCAAAACACAGCTGCTGTTAGACCATTTCTCAGGTATGCAATACTGCCACAGGACTGTCGCTTAGATTCTCAGCTTAGATTTGTTTTGTCTCATCTTTTCCTAGAGTCTGGTGGTGACTGTGGTCCTTGCATTGTCCCTCAAGCTCATCATACACAAATTTGCATTCTTATACTATTTTTTGTCAGTGTAAAAAAATCATACTTTTAATTTTCTCACTCTGATGAAATTTCACACACTCATTTCTTTTCTTTTCACTCAATTCATGAAGCAATCACTTTCCACATAATTGACTCGCTGCAAACATGAGTCACTGTTGCAATAACTCACTGTCCTTTCACTCATCTTTTTACTGAAACATTTGTACTAGGTAGGACTTGTGCTTGGAGCTTCAGTGAATATCTGAACGGCACATAGTAGCGTTGCTTGAATACTCCTTGTTGGCCTTGTAGTGTGTGGTAGTCAGGATGTGGGACTGTCTGTGCTGGGGAGACAAACAGTAATAAATAAATTTTGAGAGCTATAGAACTGTTTTTGTTGTTATTTCTTAAGAGAAGAAATCTGGCTAAAGGGATAAAAAACAATTAGATAAACAGATCCACTTTGATGCCAGTTCCTGAGCAGGTCTGAGAGAGTTAAAGACATATTGTTTGAATTTTGGATCAAAAGACAAAGAAAGAAAAGAAATATGCAAAACTAATAAACATACAGTGAATAAAACAACAGTAAATAAATAGAAAACAACAAAAAATCCGGATCGACAGAAAAACGCATCAGGAAGAGCCGTTCCAAAAGGCACTACTTCCAACAACTACCAGAGAGGCAAAAGAATGGGATAAATGTTTTGAAACCTCCCTCCCTCTTAAATCAGTTCAGTTCATAGGAAGATGAAAATACAGAAGGAGGCAGAGAATTCCAGAGTGTACCAGAGGAAGGGATGAATCATTGAGAGTAGCTATAGGTTAACTCTTACATCAGAGGATACAAATTATGCAAGTAAAGAAGAAAAATTAAATGAGAAGCACATCAATAAAAAAAATGCTTTATTTTATTTTTCTTGTGCCTTGCTTTATCACTCTATGAACTGCGATCCTCTTGAGGTGAAGAAAGGAGAATGGTCATGTGTTAGCTTTACAGCGAGTGACGAGAGAAAGGAAAGACATCAATACAATGGTATCCTAGTTTTCTCGAGTGATTTTCCTATTAAACATTCTCTACAATACTATTTTCTTTAAGTTGAAAGGGCTACGTGTGTGTGTGTGTGTGTGTGTGTGTGTGTGTGTGTGTGTGTGTGTGTGTGTGTTGGTGCATTTTCTCAGTCAACATTGGTAGAATTCCTGATCTGGCATATGATTTCTTTTTTTTTTTTTTTTTTGAGACCAACAGTTTAGCTTAAAAATAAATTTCATCTCAACTCCTTTTTAAATGTAACTATCTGAATACATACATAACTTCTTATTCTTAAAATCTTTCCTTTTTATTACCACTAAGAATCCTGTCTCCACCACTCTGTCACCTTGATCATTTTTTTTCCACAAGACACAGACACACGCACACAGATCACCTGTAGGCCGCCACAGACACGAACCCGGAATTGAGGTTAAAGATAAATGCACTGATTGAACTTCCAGAAATTAAGCTTTAAATGAAATAAAATACAAGAAAAAAAAAATAGGGCTTCCACTTCACCCACTCGTACGTCTATAGTCATATAACGTACACTGAACCAATAGTAAGCCAGCACTTGAGTAATATCACGAGGGAAGACAAAGACAGACAGTAACAATGAAAGAACTACTGTTGCCTACATCCTCAATCTTGTCTCCGCGCCCACTCTCATGATGATGGCCTAAATAATGACACATAACACCCCAACCAGTCATCCCACTCACCTCCTCATGCTCAAAACGGAATCTTCATGGGTAAATTAACTAGAGGAGTCCTTTTAAAGCGGCCATTTAGTGCAATTTGACGTTAAAAATACAGATTATGTGGTCGTGTTTACATCCTGAGTCGCGAATCTTGGCTGGCGTTCTGATCCCTGACATGTGACTCTTGCCGTCCACATATTACACCATGAACGAGGCAATTCCACCTCCCATAGATACTTCAGATAGAAAATTCACATGCAAATTATCGGTTTTATGGAGTTTTTATGGATTGGTACGTTTGTCATCAGCGTAAATGGAGAAAAATTAAAGCAAAGTCTTGGTCAGGTTTGGGGTCTGAAGGCATCAGAGGGCAGCACGGACAGGTCGTCTGCTGCTGAGGCCAAACTCCTATTTTTGACCCCCGACCCTGCATTAATGTGAGTATTGACCACCCCTGTGTGCCCCCTGGGTTTGCGGGGTGGGGTCATAGGGGTGTGTGGTCACGTGTGGGGGTGGTGGAGGGTGGACATATTGGGTCAGAGTGACGTTTCAGGTAACTCATTCAGATGTTGCTACTGCTCGTCCCTCTCTGCTCGTACCTCTCACTCCTCTTTCTTCCCTATTATCTCAAAATTTTCGTTGTATTTCTGCCACTCCTTCGTGTTTTTTGGTCTTATCTGTTACTATTTATCTTTTTCTGTATCCTCATCTCTTCCTGCCTCTCCCCTTCGCCGCAGACTAAACCTGCAGTATCAAATGTCACTGTATAGTCAGAAGGGGGACATCTGATATATGTACGTCCCGCCCTCCTCGCCTCCCTGCTCGCCAAGCCGTGTCTAGTGAAGTAGGAGGGATGTGTTAGCGTGTGTTCAGTGTGTTGAGTGTGTGTTGTGGTGCTTCTGCCATATTTTATCAGCCCAGTGCCATGTGTTGTCCATTAGTGCCATATTTTTCTTGGCACTCTACAACTTGTTTTGTTTTAAGAAGGTATGTCAAATTATCTCCTTTCTCTGTGGGTTTTAATGGTATTGTTTGTGGTTTCTCTGATAAGAAAAACTGTAAGGAGCCTTAGGCCTACACATGTTAATCCCTGTGTGATGATGAATATGTGGTCTGTTTTGGGGAGTCAAGGAGTGCGTGAGATAAAGTATAGAAATGCTAATATTAAGTTTTATTGAAGGTTATTATGTAATGACAACTAGCATCAGTCAGTGTCCTCATTCACAGTTTTCCTTCCATTTTTTAAATTGAGTTTGTGTAAAGAAAAGAAAAGAAAAAAACTGTTGAAGTATGCAGGTAGCATCCAAACTGTGAGCCACTTGTTATGAGGTGAGCCATGCTATCCTGCTTGGTCCATCATTTGCAAGCATCAGTACTCGGCAGTTGGAGGCAAACTCTGCGTGGAGAGTTGTGTGTTATTCTTTTCAGAATGTGAGTGTGAGGTGTGGACCTGTTAATGTGTTTTCTCAGAGGTTCTTACCCTGATAAGGGTTTTGTCCCTCGTCAGTATCATTTGCGTCCCCCATCCAGAAATGCAAGGAAAGGGACTCACAAACATTTTACAAATAGACAGCCAGTTAGGATGTAAAATACTTTCACATTCCAAATACCTGGATATGCTTATAAATAGTACCCTTGAAGAATACTCAGGCTATGCTTAAATGATGTCAAAGAGAGGGCTGAAACAAGTTCCTCAGGAAGAAAATTCCAAGGTTCAATAGCTCTGATGGAGAAGGAGTGGGCTCTTACATCAGTTTGGTGGTGCAGTTTGAATATCTTTTTACTGACCCCTAAACCTTGGTGTGATCATTATCTACCTTCTTGAATAGATGAGCCAGGAGTGGACACTGGCCATTCACAATCTTTCAATCTATAATTAGATCAGCTCATAATAGTCTCCCTAGTTGAATATAAATCTAGTATATATAAGTGCTCAGTGTATAGTAAATAAGAAAGTCAATAGTTCTCCATTGTCCTTATCTGCTCAGATTCCAAAAAGTTGCAGATCACCAATATACCAAAGTCAATAAGAGAGAGGAAATGTTTTGAATAGTGTGTTCTCAGATCTGTAGTCCCATTAGTTACTCTTATATTTATTATGCGGGAAAGTTCATAGAGAAGTAGGTATTAAGTAATATTACTTCTATTATTACTGATAGTACTTGTTTAAAAATAAGAAAGCTGAATTGTGCAAACAGAATGTCATTGAGGACATGGCTACTGCATGGCACCTCTCCTCTCAAGAAATATTGTAAAGGACAATTAGGAGTCCAAAACACCACAGATACTGACTTGCTGAATAAAAACAAGTCACACAATAGCAACAAGAGCAAGATAACTCATCATTAGCTGCCGATTCCAATCATTCTGAACCGCAGACATTGACCTAGGACAGCTTTACATCTGTAGTGTGCCTTAAAAGATTAATGTGGATAGAGAGTGTCTTGTACTATTCTTGTCAGATTATCTTATGTTCATGGTTGTGTCTGGCTTAGTGTGGCTGGCTTTCTATGCACTGCCTCTCCCTATCTATTTTTTATTAGTCATTTATCATATTTGGTTTTCTATTATTCTCTTACAATCATCTTTGTTTTTTGATAAAGCTTCTCTATTTATCATCAGGAGGAAGGAGGTTGAGGAGGGGGGTAAGATAAAAGAATACATGAAGCATCAGTAGCTTTTAGATTATATTACTCATTGGTAACCATTAGTAAAAGAAATTACATTATAGATAGATACACAACACAATGGTAGTACTTAGATAGTGAAATTATATATGAGAGCATTGCTACAAGTTGAAGAAACATAATGTCACAGGGAAAGGTAGGAGAGAATATTGCACTCTTCTACTATTACATTTAATCCTCTTAAGAGCTCCCACATTAATAAGGACGTGAACTAATACTCGTACATTAGCTGATTGTTGGTGCCATGAGCCACACCCGACCTGCTCTTGGCTCTTATCCTCTCACCCCACACACATTGCTGCTGGTGTGCCATGGGGAGTAAAGTTTCATGTTCAGCCTCCCTGTGCCTCACCCTGTCTTGTCTTGCCTTGGCTCTCATTCTACCTAGTCACCCTGCCTGCTCGCCCCAACAAAGAGAGGATTAGTGAGGGAGTCCTCAATGGGTAAATGGTTTGTGTGTCAATCATGTGCTGGATAGTAGTGTGTGAGTTTTCCCTCCATTACTTCTCCTTAGGTGTTTGTTAGTTGGGTTCTCTCTCTCTCTCTCTCTCTCTCTCTCTCTCTCTCTCTCTCTCTCATTTGTTTTGTCTGAGGTGAATTTAACTCTCTCTCTCTCTCTCTCTCTCTCTCTGTTTGTGGCAGGTTTATTTTCTTTCATTTTGTGTCAAATTTAGTTTCATTGCAGTGTAAATTGAGGAGTGTTCTTCTCTAATTATTCTTGACGATTAGAGGCAAACTTAGCTATATGTGATGGCATTTCTTCTTTGGTTATGTGATAAGTTTATCTTCTGTTGTTTATAATTAGGTTAGGTGCTGTATTTTCTTGATTATGGATGAATTTAGCCCTTTATTCCTTACACTACTTATTCAGAAACACTTTGCTCTTTCACCATGACTAATTTCAAAGGCCACAGAAATGATTAGCCAGGTTCTTAAGAGTGTTTCTCCTGTTAATGATGTAGAAATCTTAATATTTCACCAGAACTGTAAGAAACACCCTCAAAAACCTGTGTAACTTTAACTATGGCCTTTTGAAACTGGTTGAGCGGTGGATAGAGGTGTTCCAGTGTATGGGTGTGTGTGGTGTTGGCTGGTGCAGGTGTGGTGTAGGGTTGCCAGGTACAGTGATGCAGTGGTAGAGAGTGACGGTTACTTTTCTTTCAGGTGGATGGTGCGATGGTAGGTGGCATCTATGAGGTGGTGAGGCTGGTGGGTGGCCTGGAGGGCAGCCACTTCACCACCGCCACCACCTCCACCACACCCAGGACTGTCACCACCGCCCTTGCCACCAGGTAGGTCCAGATGTTGTGTTGTTTTGTGTTGTTTTGTCTACTGTGGTGTGGTTGTCTTGATGTGTTTTCTCAGTGTGTTCTCTCTGTTGTGCTTGTTCAGTTTGGTTTACGTCAAGTTTATCTTTTGTTCCTGTTCACTTTTGTCGTCTTTTTTTTTTTTTTTTTTTTTTTTTTCCCCTCCCTCTTTTCTCGTGTATTTTTTCTTTCTTCCGCATCTCTTTAATTTACTTGCCTTTATATCCCTTTACACATTTCTGTCAGTGTCTTCTAGTTTAACCCCTTCAGTATTGGGACACATACTTACCATGAGATTTGTGTACGATTAGACCATATTGCTGACATTAGGAAGTGTCTATGGAGGTCAGAAGATTAATGGCCACAGTCATTTTTAATCCCCCCACATTAGTTTCTGAAGCTGTAGAAAATCACCAAATAGTAACCAGAATGTATATGGAAATGCATCATGGTACTGAAGGGGTTAATAGTAAGGTGTAGTAATATTGATATCTGAATAACTTTTAATAACTCACCCTCTCTCACTCTCCCTTTCCCCATGTCTCTACCATGATGGTGCATCAACGCTGCAGTGGTGGGGACATCATACTCTTCAGTTACCGCGACGGCACCTCCACCACACACCGCATTCCCTGGGTTACTGGGGAGAGTCGACGGCCCGCTGCTCTCGCCTTCAGTCCCACCGCAGAGTGGCTGCTTGTGGCCAGTAAGTGTCTGTGTACTGGTGGTCATGATGGGGTTCTTTAGAGCTGTAGCCTCTCACCTCACAGCGCAGGGTTGATTCTGGCCACAGCAATTGATTCAGGCTATGGTTAGGTTAGCAGCATGCAGTGGCTATTTTGTGGGCCTTTTTTTTTTTTTGTTTTTCTTTTCCAGTTTTCCCCTATTGCATTAAAAAGTTGTATCTTCTCATTCCATCACCCACAACACCCAAAACATCCCTAAAATCACAGAAAATTTCCTTAAAAAATTAGTAAACATCCCTAAAAAGGCCTAATATTAACCTAAACATTCCTTCTTCACCCTGATGCCTTACCTTGAATTCCCCCAACTAGTTATAATTCTTGGTGCAACACAAGGCCTTCACCAGCACTGTACTGACAGGTGAGGATGGCACGCTGTTTGTGGTG
The DNA here is from genome assembly GCF_017591435.1 of Portunus trituberculatus. Lineage (NCBI taxonomy): Eukaryota > Metazoa > Arthropoda > Malacostraca > Decapoda > Portunidae > Portunus > Portunus trituberculatus. The sequence goes on along the minus strand of NC_059264.1, from coordinate 4,073,757 downwards.
CCAATCAAGGGCCACCTGGACCCCTCCGGCACCCGGGACCAGCGCTTCAAGACTGATGATGTGCTGGTGCTGCCCCCTAATGGTAGCCGGGCACGCCCCTCCTCCCTGGTTTGGTGAGTACTGGCCTGGTGTTTCTCCTGTGTGTTGTCACTCTAAACACTTTATTATGTTTGTCCATGAAACAGTTGTAAGGTTTAGTACCATTTATAAAAGTGAGAAACAGCCTCTTTTTAATCACAAGCTTTTTGGGCACTTTTAATACTAAGCAACTAAGAAGAAATATAAGTGACTTAGCTTAAAAACACAAGAAAGAAAGGAAAACAAAATGAAGACATGAGCAAGAAATAAAAACAAAAAAAAGAAGCTCTTGTTGTCCATCTCTTTGTTGAGTGGCAGCATGAGGTGCACTCTTAACATTTGTTCAGTGGTGCACGGTCACCTCACTCAGTTCAGGTTTTAAGTTAGACATGTAGGCCGAGTGGAGACAGGATGCTGAGCTATGTAAGTGTGAAAGGGAAGCAGACCTGCCTTCCTTCACACAAAAACATGGGGAAGCTGCAAGAATCCATCAGACATACAAGAAGATAAGAAAAAAAAAAAGAAAGAAAAAAACATCCAAGTGTAGACCATAATAAACCAAGGAGTATAGATAAGAAATAACCATCACCACATCAGCACAGCATCTCTTCTCCTCCCACAGGTGGCAGACGATGGTGGGTGATGCGTCGCTGGCCATCATCGGCACAGAGCTGGGGGAACTGTCCTTCATTGAGCTGAGCAGTGGCAAGGAGGTGGGCGGGACCTATATCACTGTGCCTGTCAGGGAACTGCACCTTTGTCATGACAGCTCCCATGACACTGTGTACCTGCTGGTGAGTGTGTTGGGTGTGTTGCAGGCGCTCTCTCTCTCTCTCTCTCTCACTCTCTCTCTCTCTCTCTCTCTCTCTCTCTCTCTCTCTCTCTCTCTCTCTCTCTCTCTCTCTCTCTCTCTCTCTCTCTTCCTCATTTTCTTTGTCTTGTTTTTCATGTTTGTTTTCCTCCTCCTCCTCCTCCTCCTCCTCCTCCTCCTCCTCCTCCTCCTCCTCCTCCTCCTCCTCCTCCTCCTCCTCCTCCCTATACCGCATTATACACTCACATACACCACAGAGACAACAACAAGAAGCACAATACATTTCACCCTAACAAAGGCACACTCCACAGATCACCGGGACTGAGGACAGGCAGTGGCGCTTGGTCCTTGAGCAGCGCACCAACCAGTACCTGTTTCCCCTGGAGCACATCACCCCAGAGTGGCCAGACGAGGAGAGTCCAGGCGGCTCCCTCCACAGGTCCGGGCCCCCGCCTCGCTCGCGTCTCCTGGGCCTCAAGCAGCTGTCGGTGGAGAAGCTGCAGATGTTAAGGCAGAGGTTGGCTGAGGCAAAGACCGGCTCCAGACGTAAACCTCTCACGGAAAATAAAGGTGAGGGTATGGCTGTGTGTATTGAGTTGTAGTTGTGTGGGTGTGGCTGTGTGTACCTAGTTGTGAGGGTGTGGCTGTGTTTACCAAGTTGTGAGGGTGTGGCTGTGTGTACCTAGTTGTGAGGGTGTGGCTGTGTGTACCTAGTTGTGAGGGTGTGGCTGTGTATACCTAGTTGTGAGGGTGTGGCTGTGTGCACCTAGTTGTGAGGGTGTGGCTGTGTTTACCTAGTTGTGAGGGTGTGGCTGTGTTTACCTAGTTGTGAGGGTGTGGCTGTGTTTACCAAGTTGTGAGGGTGTGGCTGTGTGCACCTATTTGTGAGGGTGTGGCTGTGTGTACCTAGTTGTGAGGGTGTGGCTATGTTTACCTAATTGTGATGGTGTGGCTGTGTGTACCTAGTTGTGAGGGTGTGGCTGTGTGTTGTGAGGGTGTGGCTGTGTGTACCTAGTTGTGAGGGTGTGGCTGTGTGTACCTAGTTGTGAGGGTGTGGCTGTGTGTACCTAGTTGTGAGGGTGTGGCTATACCTAGTTGTGAGGGTGTGGCTGTGTGTACCTAGTTGTGAGGGTGTGGCTGTGTGTACCTAGTTGTGTATCTAGTTGTGACTTACAGGAGAGGGGCTAAACTTGGAGTGAGTTATATGTCTAGTAGGGCAGTTTTTTTTTTTTTTTTTTTTTTTTTTAGTATTGTAGATGATGACAGTGTGGCAAGGAGCAACAGGAGAGGCTAGGTTGACTGAAAGTGACTGGCAGCAGATCACTCACCAGTTACACCCTTTACAGGAGTGGACACTTGTGACATTGATGAACTGTCAGCCACCACCACCCCAGAGCAGGGCATGACCACCTCCACCACCTCTATAGCCTCAGCAGGGGAGGGTGAGGCACTGCCCCCTGTGGCCACCCGCCCTGAGAGGCTGTACAAGTTCATCCACGACGTTGTAGCCACGCCCCAGTATGCCAAGGAAAGGCACCTGCTTGTAGGGAACTGCAAGCCCAACACCACTCTTATGGTATGTGAATGCTGTTGTTGCTGCTGATATACTGCTGCTACTGCTGCTGCTCCTCAGTGAAGTAAATAGATAGATTTTTCTTGTTTTCCTTATGTAAGAGGTACACTGTCCAAGAAGAGCAAAAAGAGGATAAAAAAAAAGGCTCACCGAGGTGCCAGTCCCTGAATGCTGGAATGTGTGAAAGAAAGGGTGTTAAAGCAACAGATGTCAACTTGGCACACAGTCATATTTTGAACACGTGACACTTGCAGCCTGTCACACACCTGGCAACAGACTAGCTAAAGACACCTAGGACTGGAACAGCTTAAAAACACTAAAATTAAAAGACAAAGGAACGGTATAAAATAGACATTATTGGAAAAAGCCAGCAGCCACATTTGGAGAGATGATTGTCTAACTGCGAGCCAAAATAAGAAATAACAAAGACAATGTGTGAATGTACAGTGACTTATGCTAATCTGCCCTCCCTTCCCTGGCAGGTGTACAGCACAGACCTGGATCAGACGCCACTGTACGTGTTCAAGGTGGTGCCTGACGTGGACAAGGCGGTGCTGCAGGATGAAGTTATCTTTCTCACCAGCACTCAGGCACCAAACAGGCTTACCATGGTGTCCACTTTCTTCTCCTCCTCTTCCAACATTGACGGATCCATTGTGAGTGTGTGTGTGTGTGTGCAGAACATTCTTAAAAACTTCAAGTATTTACCTCCATCATGAGTCTCTTTTTGTGTCATTGTAAGATGAAGGCCTCCCGCAGCTCCCCATGTACCAGTGTGTTGTCCGTTTATTCTATGGTGTTTGAGCAAGGCTGTTATCTCATCCTTCCATCAAGTTGTCTGTTTTATTATCACCAACACAGTCTTCCCCCATACTTCCACAGGACACCAAAGTGAACCCTGTCATACAAGAAATTGAGATGCCTGAGGATGAAGAAGTCCTCTCCCTGCACTCAAGTCCTCCGCTGGTGGGTCCTGAGGAGGAGAATGGGTACTCGGGTCAGTGCTCCCCCATGGGCAGGCCGGGGCGGGGCAGGGAGGAGGAGGAGGATGACAATGATGAGGAAGAGGTGGAGCTTCCCTCACACACTTGGCCTCACGGATGTCTCATAGTCACCTCTCATGCTCTCTACGTCTGCCAGCCAAGGTGAGACTCATCAATGCTTCAACAAACTCATATTTCTCATCTTCATTATTCCTGCCCAACTTTTTCCCTTTGTCTTCCTAGCAGAATAGATTTGAATTCCACAATCCTTCACTTTCTCTTGTCACTGTAGCAACTAATCTATCCCCAGCAGCACATCCTAGCATCCTTACCTTGTTGTGTGTCTTGCAGGATAAAATTAGTCCTATATTCTTCCACTCTCACTGCCTGGAGGAGCTAATATATCCTGCAGGATGTTTTAGTTTCCTTACCTTGTGTGTCCTACAGGATTGATTTTGTATCCTAAAATTAGAGTCCGGTATTCATAAAGAGTCCTAAAATTGCACCCTAAGATTAGAATGCTATATTTCATTACTCTCTGCTTGTAGTAATTAATATATCTCCACAACATGTCTGAGCAGCCTTAACTTGTGTGTCCTGTAGGGTTCATTTAGTATCCTAACATTATTTACTCCGTCCTGTCTAATTGTGGAGTTCTTTCATCCTTTATTGTGTTCTGGCTCTGAAGATATCTTGTCTCATTAACCTGTGCCATTGTCCTTATGTTCCCCGTGTCCTGCAGGATGAGTGTGGAGTCACTCTTCATGAACCTGGTGCTCAAGGTTGGGGACATTGACAGTGCTAACAAACTCGGCGCCATCTTCTCCCTTGACCCAAAGCTTTTCGAACTGGCTGCTGATGTCAAACTCAAGTCACGCAACTTCAGCGCAGCAATTGCTCTCTATAAACACTCTAGGGTAGGTGTGTGTGTGTGTGTGTGTGTGTGTGTGTGTGTGTGTGTGTGTGTGTGTGTGTGTGTGTGTGCGTGCTGAGGTGTTTAGTAGGAGGTGTAGACATTGCAATAGTACTCTAGGGCATTTGATTTTATAGGTTGAGATTGGCTGGTGGGTAGATGTCTTTTCTTATCTTGTCTTTTCTTGTTTTCAGGTTTCCTGTATATAGTATAAGACTGTTACTATGTGTATTCTTATTATGTGGTGATTTTTTTTGTTTTCAAGTAATCTTATTAAGGTGATGTTGAAAAAGGGTTTTTGTGAGGCAACCTGCTTGTGTTCTGGATGAGATGTTGGTGTTGATGTGTGGCTGACAGACACATGTGGTGTTAATGTTTAGTACCTTGTGCCCTACAGTGCCCCCACGTGAAGTGCTCCATCAAGTTTGCAGCGCAGGGCCTGGTGACTGAGTTCCTCACCTACATGGGCACCCTGACCAGCGGGTGAGTGGCCCTGATCTTGGTGCCGAGGAGCGCCGCAACCTTGCCAACCTGGCCATCATATGTCATCTGCACCACCTGTGTCTGCCGGGCTCCCACAAGCCTCCCCCGCAGCAGCAGGCCCTCAGGAACCTGCTGTTGTTCCTGCGGGACAACCAGTACTACGACGAGGTGCTGGCCCTCAGCCTGGCTGCCGGGGCCTGGCGCTGGGAGACCCTCCAGTATCTGGCTGCCTCCAGAGGACTCTATCTAGAGAAGCTGAGGCTGCTGCTGTCCTCACAGTCCTCGCCAGTGCTAGACACGCTGAGCTCAGAGCAGCTGGCTGGGACGGGCCGAGGTGAGGGGCTGCTGTCTGTGGCCAGGGAGAGAGAGGCTGGCTACCTCCACTGTGTGTCAGACCCAGAGCTGCGGCAGGTGCTGCTGGTGCGGCCATCGCTGGCCCGCACCCACATTGCCCTGGTGCTGAGCCTGCTGGGGGCTGTGGATCTGTCAGTGCTGCGGCGCCTGGCCGACCTGTACAACCCCACACATCCTGCTATTAGACCCTTCCTGCAGGCCACCAACGGCAGAAAGCAGGCTTTTCCCCCACTGTCCTCAGTGGTGCAGAGCTCCTGCCTCCTGCCGGGGGGTGCTGAGGAGTTAGTGTCCCTGGAGACCTTCATTGAGGTGTTCCTGGCCATCATTATACAGCTCAATCTGAGTAGGGGTTGGTGCTACAGGCCAGCCCTCCTCACGTACAAGCTGGAGCTTCCCAAAGAGGTGAGCTTGGACATCTCTTATCTTTGTGCATGTCCTCCAAAAACTCTTAATAACTTCTTTGACTCTCTATTTCCTGATAAGAGCTTGACATATTTTCGCCGTCCGGTGTTTCTGCAGAGAGTGCCGGTGCCACTTGACAAGGTGCGGTGCCAGGTGCTGAGCTGCGGCTACGGGCACACTGCTGTGATCATTGGGGGAGCTCTCTACACCTGGGGACTGTCAGACTACGGTGTGCTGGGACATGGGCCACGTTCCAACACTTCCCCCAAGCTGCTCACTGGCATGGGCATCACACTGCTGGAGGACCAGGAGGTGAGAGGTGCTGGGAAAGGCCACAGGCTCACACCAGAATAAGAATGTATCACAATTACAGCTTTCAAACTTATAAGCTTGATATGTGCACAGGATAACAAAGAATAATGAACGGAAACAAACCTATGACTGAAATAATTGTGTCATTTCTTAACACAAGAACAAAAGTATATCATAGTACTCTTACTCAGACACTAAAGGATAACAATAGCAGACTTTTATATCTGTTGTAGACTTTTTGTTTACATTTCCCCACACTTTACAAACCATAACTACAATAGGACAAGAAGTGCAGTGTTTGAGTCTTGCCTGTTCCATCTGACACATCCTGTCATATTTACAGCCACTCCTGACAGGCCCCCTGGCAGGCGGCCCGGCCCTGGCACCTCTCCTCAATGGCCGGGTGCTGCCCTCTGTGGTGTCCGATGGCACAGAGCCCAAATTGGTGTCCTACCTCAGCCAGACCAGAGTGTTGAGTGTGGCGTGTGGCAAGAACCACATGCTGGCCATCACCGATAATGGGGTGCGTAGCAGGGGAGAGAGGAAGGGAGATACATTTGTGTGTGTGTGTGTGTGTGTGTGTTTCAGTATTACCATGATCAAGTGATAGCTATGGTATGCTTTTATTTGTGATTTTCTTATATTTTCATCACATTTAAGGTTCCTTTTTACTCTGAAATAATTAATTAACTGACTGAAGTGTGTCAGATGTGAGTGAGGTGTGTGGCCTGCAGGTGTACGGTTGGGGAAGCAACAAGTACGGCCAGGTGGGCGTGGGTGGCACGGGCAGGTGTCCACGGCCTACCCTGGTGTCGGCTCTGGAGGGGAAGGGCATCGTGTCTGTCGCCTGTGGACAGTTCCACTCGCTGTGTGTGAGCGATGATGGCACGTGAGTAGCAACAGTTGCCTCCGCTGTGTTGCTGTGTCTTGCCAGACTACTGACAAGACTAGCCTGATGTAAGAAATGCATGAAAAAAAAAAAAAATGGAACATTGATGAACTATTTAGAAGTGATGATCCTCAAGTAAACAGAACTCTGGCTGGTAAAGGAATGGATAAAGGATGTATTACAGGGTACCACTTTGTTGCTGTGCCCTGTTGATGGTGTGTTTCTTGACTCACAAATATTGATCTATCTCTTCATTTTTATTACATGTGTACTGTGTGTGTGTGTGTGTGTGTTCACCAGTAAGCCTCCCCATTGCAGGCTGTACTCCTGGGGCTGGGGTGTGCATGGCCAGCTGGGCAATGACAGTGTGGAGGATGTCCACCAACCTTCCACAGTCACTCTCCTCGCCAAGAAGGTAAGGATGTGATCACCCCGGCTCTAGGGTGCCATCGCTGAGTGTTTGCCTTGTGCGGTGAAGTCAGGATATCAGAATCTGTCCTGAATATTAGATCATTGTACCTGAAAATTTACTCTATCCATTGATTGTTAGAAGTTCTTGTAACAAACTCAGGTCTTTTTATAGGGGAATGATTTCATAATATGCATACATTATTTAGTTTCTCTGCTTGATTGAAATTACTTTGCTACATGCTGAGGTTGTTGATCAAGCTAAGGAGGTTTTCATCGTCTCTGACTAAGCTGTGTGACTCATCCATGTAAAGTGAGGGCAGGAGCACTTGCTCTTCTCTCTCAGGGGCCAAGATGCTGACAGGGTGGTGTGTATGAATGTTAATGTGAAAGTTGTATGTCTTGTCTTGGCTTTCCTTTCTTTCAAAGAGATAGCTTTGGTTTATGTATGTATAACCATCAAGAGTTTGTCAAATGCAAGGCTTATTCAATAGACTTTGTGTGTTATGTTAATTGATATGTATTGAGGATTTACTTTGCAGTGTGTGTAATTCACTGTTTGATCTGCTGCAGTCTCTGACGAGACAGCCAGACGTTACCCTATGGAACGAGCTCAGAGCTCATTATTTCCGATCTTTGGATAGGCCTGAGACCAGGCACACACCACACACCGGGACAACAAGGTCACAAGTCCTCGATTTACATCCTGTACCTACGCACTGCTAGGTGAACAGGGGCTACATGTGAAAGGAGACACACCCAAATATCTCCACCCGGCCGGGGAATCGAACCCCGGTCCTCTGGCTTGTGAAGCCACCGCTCTAACCACTGAGCTACCGGGCCGTGTTGTGTGTGTGTGTGTGTCTGTGTGTGTGTGTGTGTGTTTGTGTGTGTGCATGTGCATGTGTGCATGCATGTGTGTGTGTGTGTGTGTATTTGTGTTTGTGTGTGTTCTTTACCAGTGAATCACACAAGACTCTCTCTCTCTCTCTCTCTGTTCCTCCCTCTGCAGCATATCGTACAAGCAGACGGTGGATACGCACACAGTGTTGCCATGTCCCAGGACGGCAACGTGTACGCCTGGGGGTGTGGCACCTATGGCCAGATTGGCAATGGTGGCATAGTGAAGGTGTGCCGGCCGGTGAGGGTGCACCTACCCGGCCCTGCCACGCACCTCACTGCAGGATACTTCCAGAATGTGAGCCTCATAGATCTCATTATTGTACTGGTACTGAACACTCACCTCAGTACACAATATATCTTCAGGCTTGATAGTCTAAACCAACCATAAAGTTAGGTGTTGAAAATGTGAGAATAATAATCTCATGCATTACATAAAGTTGTTCTATAGAAGCACCTTAACAAATTATCTACTATTGGAGATAGTGATGGTGTGCAGTTGATCTGTAACAACATTTTGAAATATATGAAATATGAGGTAAGAGTATGGGAGTCCTTTATAAACAAGTGTCTTTTTGTCTGTAGATTGCTGTGACTCGCAGCCACAAGGTGTACATGTGGGGCAACAACCCTGCATGTCTCCGGGTGCAGGCACAGCTGCAGCGCCGCCGGTCCTGCCAGCAGGCAGCAGAGGCTGGCCGGCGAGCTAGTGGTGGTGGTGAGGCACGGCCAGGCGGGCAGGGGGCGGGAGGAGAGCGAGAGGTGGTGAGTGAAGGGAGCACACCCTCTGGGTCACCAGGGGAAGGTGCAAGTGTAGACGTCAATGGTGCTAGTGATAGCTTTGAGTCGGGGGAGGAGGCCATGGCTGCCCCAAGTCCCCCGGCCAACCCAAGTACAACTCTAGATGATAGTGAGGACACAATCACCACACTCCCGGAGGAGGAGCAGCAGAAGGACAGGGAGGGTGACAGTGCCAAGTCATTTGTGATTTCCCCCGACCCTTCTCCAGAGAAGTTAGCGGGGCATGTGGGAGAGGTGCGGGGTGAGGGTGAGGCCCCAGGCACCCCCAGTGAGGCCACAGACACAGCCAGCAGCACTACCTCACCCCAGGACTCCCCAGGGGATGGTGGAGATGCCACCGTTGTCAACAGTCCTGTCACTAATGGAAGTAAGTGTAGAGAGCATACTTGTCCAGGACATCAGATGAATCTGTAGCTCCTCAAAGACTAATGACTCAGGAGATGTGCAAAAGTGCAGTCTCTCTGGCAAATGGAAATAAAGTACTTTTCTCATGTCCTTTAACAAAATCTACTTGTAGAGGAAGGTTTCACAACACTTATCCTCTGATTTTTGTTAACCCTTTTGACATTTCTCTTGTAAGTAGCACTTCAGTGGGTTTGTGAAAATTATTTCTTACTTATTTGTTTTTTTATTTATATTGTTTGACCAGTTCCCCTCATACATAAAGGATATCAGTCCCTCTTACTTCATTGGTTTCCTTGGCCAGACATGAGTGGCATGCCCCGGACAGTGAGTGCCAACACTGTGCCATCATGCGATCCCACCGACCTGGGCCACCTCTTGCCACAGGAGGTGGAGATGCCACATGGCTTTGGTGCCGTGCGAGCTGTGGCCTGCGGAAGTCAGCACTGCCTCCTATTGACCACCCACGGCGCACTGTACTCCTGGGGCAGAAACATGTCAGGACAACTGGGTGAGTGTGCTGGGTGTCCTGCTGTGCTGTGGGTGAAAAGAACATGTACTGCTAATTTGATGATGGTATTAATGGTGGTGTGTATTGTTCATTATTTCCTTTAGTTGTGCTGCATCTGACACTGCCTCGTTAAGTAACTAGTAAGGTGCTGAACCTACCAAAATGCATCCATCAAAACACATCCATCCTTTCCCCCCTTCCACGGCAGGTACCGGCAACAGGAGGGAGGTGACCAACCCAGTGCGCATCATGGATGACGCCTACATCACTGATGTGGCGTGTGGAGCAGACTTCACCCTGGCCTTGGAGTCTCAGGGCCAGCTGTGGGCATGGGGCTCAAACTTCTACTCCCAGGTGAGTTACGAGGCAGGCTGTGCTCTGTCCCCACTGGTGTTGTACTATATTTCTACACCACACCTCCACTACTTTTAACATGGTCTAGTTGAAGCTACATATATTTTTAAGAGTTGTTTTAGTTGTAGTGACAGATCAGCAAGATTTCAATGTTATTAATGCAAGGAACACTCTACAGAATGCGACAAATCATCTCTGCAGCCTTTCAATATAATCATGGTGAGAGAAAGTGTTCCTTGATACCCTCTGTGTGATGACTTAGGCAATTTGTTTATTTTTCATGAAAGAAGGACTGGCCAAGGGCAACAAAAAGCAGAAAAAATAGTATCACCTTGCTTATCTTTGAACTTGTCAGTATTTTTTACTTTATTTTATTTATCCTTTTTTTACATGTGTTGACACAAGTTGTCTTAGTAATACAATCCTCTCGTGACTCATCAGCTGCCTTGTCTGTAAAGGTGAATTTTTCTCTTAGCTTTATTTCCTTTACTAGTACGACTGAGTGAAGCAGCGGTGGATCCAGGGGGAAGGGGGGGGACTGAGGGGCTGAAGCCCTCCCCAATTTTTTGTTTATTATGAGCCAGGGTGTATACATTATATGGTGCAAGGTAACAGGTATATATGGAACAGTGATGTAACAAGGTTTTCTTAAAGGGCAAAATCAGATTATGTGACTTGCTGTCTTTAAGTTCAGTAATTTTACGTCTTACGCCATATATTTCGGCCTTGGCCATATCAATAATAAATTAGTCATCCTTTGATTAGTTAGAGAAAATGGGTATTAATAAATGAGTATTGCTCTTTTTACATTAAGACGTTAGCTCTGCGTATAGCTCAAAAATGCCCTCAAGATTACTAAGTTTTCAAAAAAATTATCGTGGGATGGGGGGATTATAGCGCGTCCTCGGAGCCTCCCCTCAGGCTGATAACTGATAAGGTTGTCCCTTCACCCGTAGCGGCTTGCCACCAATTTCATGGGGTACAACCAGGGCCGTTTCTAGCTTTGTTGGGGCCCCTGAGTGGCTTGGGAAATTAAAATTTTCCAAGCTACCCTAGGGACAACCCCCTGGGGGCTTAGGGGCTCTAGGCAATCGCCTAGTCCGCCTATTGCTAGAAACGGCCCTGAGTACAACTCCCTAAACTTTGATCCAGGATCCGCCACTGAATGAGAGAGAGGAGGAAGGGAGGTGTAGGAAAGGGAAAACCTAAGTACGACAATCTAGATAATAGAGATACGATAGTTTATGATACCTTAATTTTATCATTATTATTATATTTTTTTTAATTCACGAGCTTTGTCTATTGGGAATTGTCAATCTGTGATGCCTTAATTGTTATTTTAATTTTTATATAAAATTTAATTGATTGAGTGAATAGAAATAGAATAAAAAATGTGGATCCTTTGTTTTGGTAACACTGTTTTGACTCCTCACTCTTGGGTGGGTCACCCAGGGTCACTGAGTGACAGTCAGTGTTCCGTGTGCCGTGGTGTTGGGAGGTTCTAAAACAACAGTCTTGGATTATTGAAGTATTTCCTTCGTGTCGAGGTGGCAATGTCTTGATAGTGTGTAACATTTAACAATTTATTCTACATTCTCTGTTCTGAAGAAAAGGATAAGTTATGTGCAAGTATCAGTGGGAATGGCCAGAAAACGCAGCCAAGATAAAAGAAAATGGTTTATTGAGAACATTTAGCACAGTGAAGACGAAAACTATTTATAGTAGTGTGTGGCTTCTCGGTAAAGTAAGTAAGCTTCACTCTTGTACGTGGCTGAAGGTGCAAGGCAGGTGTGGGAGTGAGGGACGGGGTGTGTTGGTGGCCGTGGGACCGTGGGCTGGCTTCACTAGCGAACATAAGGATCACAGGCATATAACTCAACATTTCACGGTCAGGGGTCGTCATTATGAAGTGTAGCCACCCTCCCTAACCTCCAGGACAGTACATCAGTGAATCAACCCCAGCGGAAAATGAAAAACCTGGATGTAAACAAACGGTCACCTCAGGCCGCTCCTATTTATCGGCCATTATTTGCTTACCTTTCATTTATCACGAGCCAAACATGTCATAAGATGGAGCTACCAGCCCGTGCTTTCATGTCATCCCGTCAAATATATCCGCTATGGCCTGGTGTCCGTGTGGTGAAGATTTTAAAGTGAGCATAGCGGCATCTGGCCGTAGCTGGTGCCGCTGCCATCTTGGATTGGATCCGCCTGGGGGCAGGTCGGTTCCACTACTTTTCCCGTATTTCTTTCACCATGTATTTTAGGGGGTTTAGGTGGGTGTTATGGTTTCTAAATGATAGTTAGTAACATTTTTAGTGATTTCAATATTTGTGTTGCGTGGATCAAGTTGGCTTTGTGGCTGTTTTCACGTAGATAAGTGTCTGGTTTCCGGTGCTATTTTTTCATCCTAGTGATTAGGGATTTTTTATTAGAGTTTCTAGGTAAGATATTATTGCTTCAGAAAATCGTTTATGACTTTTTTAACAGTTTTACTTCCTGTTTGAATAAAATATGTAGACTTTAAAGGGATCTCTAGTACCGTTGAAAGTATAAATGTTGACGCTTTCGGCTCCGTGTTTTTATTATTATTTCGGCTTCTAACTAAACCTTAAGTATTTGTGAAAGTAGTTCATATCTTTTGAAGTGTTTGAATTCCTACAAAATCAAACTTTGTTGGCTAAAAGAATACATTTTGTAATATCAGTGTTATAAAACTTTTTCGAATTAACTTTTATTTTTCGTTTTATTACTACTCAAGCTTGAAGTGTTTTGTTAATATTGATATTAGTTAAAAGATATGAGGAATCTAAATATATAAAGGAATCCAGTCTACGTGCAACATTTAAAGATTCGATTTTCAAAATGAATTAGGTACGTATTTTACGAGGCCTGTGACGTCACGAGCTACTGGCCTGGGAAGCCGTGCGCGTGGACCCCGTAGCCCGTGACGTCATCAGGCCTAGCAGTGCACTTCCCGCCCAGCCAGGCTCTCTTCGCCATGTTTAGCATAATATACAAGCTTTTCAAGATGTCTGAGAGTATGTCTAGACGCAGGTGTGTACTAGTAGTGGTAGCAGGAGTGTGAGGAGGAGGAAGGAAAGAGAAATGGAGGAAGAGGAGGAGGAGAAAGAAGGAAAGCCGGTGCTTAGCTCACCTCCTCGTCATATTTAGCGTAATGTAAAAGGTTTCTAAGGTATCTTTGAATGTTTCTAGACGCAGATGTGTACTGATAATAATAACAGGGGTGTGAGGAGTAAGAAGGAAGGAGAAATAGAGTAGGAGAAGGGAAGCCATCGGAGAAATAGAGGAATAAAGGAGGAGGAAAGCTTGTGCCTGGGTCTCTTCGTCATATTTAGCTTAATATACAAGGTTCTCAAGGTGTCTGAGTGTTTCCAGGTGCAGTTGTGTACTATTAGTGTTAGTAAGAGTGGGAGGAGGAGGGCAAACAAGGAAGTGTTCAGAAGACAATATTTGCGCTAATTTCCTGTGTTTTGAGGTGTGTAGATAGTGTATTAGTAGCAGTGATGGATCCAGGGAGGGGGAGGAGCTGAGGGGACTGATGCTCCCCCAGGTTAGCCCTTCCCCCACAAGTTTTTATCATGGATCTGCCATTGGAGTTAAGTGTCTGCGACTCTACTGGTGCATTGTATTGGTACCATAACTCAGCCAGTATTACTCTGCACAGCTTGGCAAGAGTGGTGCTGTGGATGATGACAAGGGCCAGGCGGGGCGAGTGTTCATGCTGCGCACCACCAAGAGAGTCCTCAAGGTGCCCCACAGTGTACACTCCAACTGTGAGACCCCCAGACCCGTCACCGGCCTGCCTCCCAACCCTGGCCCTCCCCCGCCCCACTATGGCATCTCCTCCAACACCCAAGAGAAGGTGAGTGCCAAGTATCTCTCCTGACGGTCCTAATCAGTGTGTTGGAGTTTTACTTTGTTTATACATCACCACACAGGGAAGAGAGATCCTAGCCCCTCACTCAGTCACTTTCAGTCACTTATGACATGCAGGTGATAAAATGGGAGTATTCTTAGCCCATACCACAGTGCCTGGGTGTCCAAGTGTAGCACAGTGGCCCAAAAGTTGGTTAATTTCCACCAGAGGCCAATGGGACTGAAATATAAATAAGCAAGATAGGACAGTAATGTGTTGTCTGCCTTCTGTTATGCTGTGGGTAAATAAAAGAATATTGTGGTGCTGACAGAGTGATGGAGAGTATGAATTAGTTAGCATAGCTATCTGTTGCTATCATTTCAGCACCTGTAGTCTGATGATTCAGTGTGATATAATATGTAAAGAAACAAGACTGCAAACTCTCTACCTGCTTCTGTATTTCCATTTTCCTATAACCTGAACTTTTAATTTTAACCTTTAATGCCTTCAGTACCTTGACGTATTTTCATATTCATTCTGTCTACAATTTGGTGATTTTGTACAGCTTCAGATACTTATATGGAGGATTACAATAGTGAAGATTGGGGATATTAATCTTCTAACCTCCATAAACTCTTCCTAATATCAATAAAATGGTCTGATTGTTTGCAAATCTCAAGGTAAAGATGTGTATTGAAGGGGTTAAGAGGGAGGGGAGATTTCAAGACATTTATCCCATTCTTTTGGCTAACTCTCGTAGACTTGCTCAGGGACTGGCATATAAGTGGGCCTTTTTATTGAATCATTCTTATTGCCCTGGACCAGATTTCCCTTCGTACACAAAAAAACTAAGAAAAAAAAAATACAGGACAAAGAAATGACAAGAATAGGAGACTAGTTTAATCTCTTCCTTGGCTCACATCCAGCAGGTGAGGGACGGCAGCCACTGGTGGTTGGGTCGGCTGCCCATGGAGGATGTGGAGGAGCTTGAGGAGGACAAGAAGGCTCACACGGATGAGCAGGATGACGGGCTATATGGCATCCGCACCCTGCATTCTGCCCTCACCTTCTTCCACAGCTGCTACAACTCCAAGAATGTCACTACCATGGTGAGTGTGGCACTGGTGCTTCTCACTCTTATTATTGTCCCCTGCCTCCTCCTCCTCCTCCTCCTCCTCCTCCTCCTCCTCCTCCTCCTCCTCCTCCTCCTCCTCCTCCTCCTCCTCCTCCTCCTCCTCCTCCTCCTCCTCCTCCTCCTCCTCTTTCTCTTCTTCGTTCTCTTTTTTCTCCATTTCCTCTTCATTTTTCTCTTTCTTCTCTTCCTTCTTTTTCTCTTTCTTTTCTTTCTCTTCCTTATTCTTCCTCTAGTGTTCTTTTTTTTCTCTTCCCCATCTTCCTTTTTTCTTTTCCATCTTAATTTTCATCCTGTTTTCTTCAGTTCATGGTTCTCCTTCTTCACTTAACCTAACCTGCTAAGACCTGAAGGGAAATGAGCTGTGGAGACCATGAGGAGTATGTACTGTTGCTAATTTACTGACACTTTTCTTCTGTCCATAGCTACAAGATGCAGAGGCCCACCAGGCACTAGCCACCCTGTACACCTTGGAGCGACAGTACAGCCAGGCCATGCACCACCACCTCTGTGCGCTCTTCAAACAAGGGAAAGACCTCTATAGACTCACTGCCACCACAACTACTACTACTGCCAGTCAGCAGGAAGGCAACACCAACTCAGAGGGAACCATGGAAAGGCAGGGAAAAGAGAGCACATCTTCTAGTCAAGAGCAGGACAAGTGTTCTGCTGATTATCCTTCCAAGATGTTAGTGTGAGGCTGTGGAGAATGTTTGTTGTGTGTTTGGATTTTATTTGTTTAGAGTTACTGGAGTGAGTTTTTTAATTATTATTATCTCTCTCTCTCTCTCTCTCTCTCTCTCTCTCTCTCTCTGTTAGGAAAGTGGTTCTGGTTTTTTCAAGTGGGAATTTATGGATTGATTTTTATGTATTCTGGCAACGTCCCATCTCATTGCAAGTATCAAATATATAGTTGAATTTGCTGGTAACTGGAACTCTACCTCTTTCTGTGTTTTCTCCTTCCAGTCACTTGATCTCTTTCAGAAGTAAGTTAGTCAATTTTTGGGGGGCTCTTTTCTTGGTGGGTTGTTGGGACTAGTAAATTGATTGGCCTTTTGATTCCCACCTTTTTGTCATCCCTCTTGACACAGCCTGAAAAATAGTGAATAAATAGATAAATAAAACCATATTACCAGAGCATCAGGATTTGTATTGTGTGGTCATTCTTTTTGCATTAACTGTACAAGCTTCCATGTGTTCCCAGCTTCCCTCACACACTGCTTCTCACACCAGGCTGGTGGACGAGGCGGTGAGGATCATTGACTACTACCTGAGGCTGCAGACGGAGGAGTCCCAGACGGGCATGAGGCATGTGCTCCAAGAGGGTATTTCTCTCTGGCTGTCGCACGCCCTCCCCCTCGGCCAGCTGGAAGAACTATTACTCACACACCTTCCCCGCACTGTCTACCCCCTCGCACTCCTGCTCTTTGGGTCAGTCACACAGGGAAAGCAGGGCGTTCTCACTCCCTGCTGATGCCACGCCCTCAGCTAGGCCACACAGGACAGCCTAGTGCACTGCGGAGCTTTTTTTTTATTTTCGTTTTTAGTTCACTTTTAGCTTTTGCTTTAGCTTTAACTTCATGATCTGGTGCAAGTTTAGACACCATTGATGGCTGAATAAGTGCCTGAGTACTGTTTTCTTATCAATTTCTCATCTAAAAATTCTATACAAGAAACTATTTGATTCTCATGAGAGTATGATTCCAAAGCACTGATGGCTGAGTGAGAAGTCAGCTATTTTCTTATCAGTGTATCATCTGGAAACATGGTGCAAGAGTTTCTATGCTGGACAGATTACATAACAAATCAATAAGGAATTGTTCCCCCAAGCCAGAGGGGGGAAAAAAAAAGAAGCTCCGTACTTAGTCTAGTGTGTGACAATGGCCTTTCAGTAGCCAATATATCAAGGCTGTCCAGTTCATCCAGACCCACACTTACTGGCACTGCATCAGCCCCTCTCAGGAATGCCATACAAACACAACCATTCATGTAGAGAGTTCAAACCCCTGGCAGGACACTCAAGGTAATATGATTCAACACATCACTGGTATGGAGTGAAGGACAAGTGTTGTGTTAGCTGTGGTGATGTGTGATGAACAGTGCCTTTGTCTTGACTCTGGATGGTCTGCCAGTCTTCTTAATGTGGGAGGTAGTTAGGGTGTACTACTGGGAGATTATGGTACTATTTCTCAACCCTTTCACTGACAGGCAGCAATTCACAACACAAACATTATGTGGCATATTTTTAAGTATCTTTTCATAAGAAATGAATTAAAAGGATAGGTTTTTGCCATTTGCATCCAGTGCAATGTGTTGAGTTGGCTGTGGAAAAAGTGTAATTGTCTCCGAGTGCTTAGTGATTTAAGAGAGATGTGCCAAGTAGCAGTGAAAGGGTTGAGTTAATCTGATGCTCTGAAGAAATATCATAGTCTCAGTCCCCTGATGACTTAGTTTGACAAGGTGCTGGGAGGTGATTCTCTTACTCTGAGCATACTGTGTTGTCCGAGATACCCTGATAACATAGTCTTGGTTCCTGCAAGTGTCCTAGGTGACTTAGACGAGCATAGTGTAGGGAGGCTGTGGTAATGTCTCCTCTTGTTATGAACACTGTACCTAGTCAACAAGTCTTGGTGGTTTTGGTAAATGTCTTAGATGAAATAGCATTGGGATGTTATGGTGTACAGTAATGTCCTTTTATAGATTCCCTCAGAACAAAAGTCTCAGTAGTTTTAGTAAGTGTTCTAGTCTAAATAGTGTTGGGATGTTATAGTAATGTTATGGTAGTGTTTCTCTTGATACAAGTATAATGTGGCCTATTAAAAATACCCTCATGAATCTTGATCTCCATTCAGTGTTTTGAATTATTTAGCACCAAGCAAAGTGATTGGGATGAAGAAAACATTTTACTTTGTACCAAATGCTTTATTCAAGTGCAAGATACCAGATATTTTTATTGTTTGTGTATTTGTTTATTTATTCATTTATTTTGTTATATTTTTGTTTTATTTTTGGTGATCTGATAGCTTATAATGAAGAAAGAGATTTGGTAGAGGATACAGTGTTACTCTGCCACACAGGAATATGTACACACTGCAGTGACTGACTAAGACGTTGCTCACTGGCTGTGTTACCATGTTCCTGTGGTCTCAAGTGGCTACATTACTGTGACAGAATGCTTACTCATACTAGAGACAGTTAGAGGCCCAAGCATCAGTCTGACTTAATGATAATAGTTTAGATGCCTTCATGAATGGAAGAGAGTTGATGACTGTATATAATGGAGTTAGTGACATGGAGTACTTACAGTAGTACCAGTGGATGGTGTATGTAGTCGTGCCTAACCTTTGGATCACCTACACATGCATTGTGTCCTGACCTGTCTTGATGGCGGTGAGTGCTGCAGTGTTAAGGTGTTTGGTGTCTCCCTCACAGCGATGGAGCGAGTGGGGAGGTGGAGGAGGGGCAGGAGAAAGTCCCTGCAGGAGAGGCAGGAGGTAGTGACCCAGCTGTGCAAGTGTTGGGTCAGCTCTCCACCAAGTTTTGCCTCAACCTGTGTACTTCTGTTATCAGTCACCTGCAGGCTGGTAAGTACATGTACTATTAACCCTTTGTAGCATACCATGATGCCTGTGTAGCTGTCATGATGCACCAGTAGATTATACCATGGTGCTCACTTAGTTACTGTTGAGTGATTCCATATTCTGTCTTGGTTTTAGCTAAAGATTTTGTATACATGTATTGTCCATTAGCTCCTGTTGCTCCTTCCACCATCCCTGTCTCCACCAGTCACATAAATGAGCTACACCATGTCCCTCCTTGAGTAAGTCTTATTAGCAGAACATACGTCACAGTTTGGTCCCTGATCCCGATCCCTCCCTTGGCTTCCTTACCTCCCTATCCTTCTCTTGATCCCATATTCTCTTCTTTCAATACTCATCCACTCTTTGCTCCATCACTGGTGGACTATACATAGTTGCCTGTCATGTGTTTACTATGTGTTTGTCAACTTATGCCTGTGCAGGTGGTGGAGGCAGTGAGTACGTGGATGCCCTGGCTCGCATCAGTGGTGTGCAGCCGGGGTCTGAGGGCAGCCAGGAGGGGCGGACGGCCTCCTTTGATGAGACAAGCAAGCTGGACCAGGCCCTGGATGCCCTGAGTAAGAAGGCCACCAACACCATCAACTTAAAGCAGGAAGATGTGGCCAGCCTTCAGAAGAGTGAGGCAGCACACACCAGAAAGAGAACAGACTCTCGGGGCTCCATCTCGGGCTCTCACAAGCTGAAGGCAGCCTCTAAAGGGAGCAAGGAGCAGGACAAGGACTGTGTGTTGTTCACCTGTGGTCATCACTTCACACGCAAGGAGTTTCTGGTACGTTGAAGGTGCTTTGTTGTTCCTGATGGGTGTGATAGCTTCTTTCTTAGTCATGTCTGTCAAGGTGCTTCATTAAGATTAAGGAGACTAAAACAATGAAAAAGTTAGGAAGTCCAAGTAGCAACACTTCATTGATCCATCTCTCCCACAGTCCCAGGTGCTGCCTCAGATGGAGACCTCCGTGATGACGGTGCCGGGTCTGCTGGGCAACACGGCACGGGTCTTGCTGGACCAGTACCACAGTGACCAGCCGGAGATGGCCTGCCCTCACTGTGTCCTGGCTCACCTCACCATTAAGCTCACCAAACACAAGCAGGCACAGTAATCCTCAGCAACAGTACGAGGACGATTAGCAGGAAGGTTTTTTTTCACTCGAGTTCTAAACGAGTGTTGATGAATTTATACTTACTTCACCCTTGACCTTGCTGGTGTGTGTGTGTGTGTGTGTGTGTGTGTGTGTGTGCATGTTGAATCAGAAGAAACATTTTACTTAATTTTTCTTAGGCATTTCAGTAGGTGTGTCTGTTTGTATTTGTGTGTGAATAGGAGTATTTGTCTTGTCCTCATTTGAGAGAACAAGCTTGTGTGTGTGTGTGTGTGTGTGTGTGTGTGTGTGTGTGTGTGTGTGTGATGCCGATTCAAGAGAACAAGCTCCTTATTTTTTTTTTCTATTCTTTATTCATACCAGTGACAAAGGCAAGTGGTAGCTGTCGTGCCTACTTACTTATTGCTAGCCTGGTTTTGGTAATGTCACACTCGGCCAGCAGGCAGCGAGTGGCGTGGTGACAGAAGGTTTGTTTCGCCTGAGCACAATTTTTCAAGTCAGCCAATCAACGCATCTCGGCCTGTATCTTGAAATGCTTCATTTTCTCCTCAAGATTACTTTCTAAGGCTGTGGAGATAATTACTCGGGTTCTCATGGGTGTTTTGTCTGTTATGGTGCAGAATTGTTGTTTGACTCTCACTGGTATCCTGGAAACACTCTTGAAGACCCAAATATTTTCCATTAAGACCTGTTGAAAGTTGCTGAGGTGAGACTCGAAACATTTAAAGACGCGATCATTTATCCCATAGTCATTACCTAATTTTTTTTACAGTCCCAAAGATGTTTTTGGAATAGTCACAAATGATATTAAGGTTTTATGCTGTGGTGTAACAGAGTGATAGACAAGGAAGAGGAGTGCAGAGTTATGTGATATCTACAGTTTTCAACAATTGATAGAAGAGTAAGCGATACTTGTTGTGTAGTTATACAGTATAATAATATAATAACATAGACATGTATATCTTTGTTACTCTTTACATCATCAGGGTATAACAAGATCTGTGTGTTATGATCAGTCACAAATGTGTACTAACTTAGATCACAAGACAGGGCTCTCCTTCCACTCCCTCTCACTAAGGAAGACGACAGAGAAGGCACACAGTTAGAAAGCAGCAGAAGCAGCAGCAGCATCAGCATCAGAATATGCATTACGATATATATGTGTCTGTCAGATAGAAAGTAACTAAAGCAGAGCAGAGCTACTTATTTACAGGACTGAGCCACCAATGTGTGTACGTGTGTGTTTGCCAGGAAGAAAACATGGCCAGTGGAAATAGTAAAACAGATCCACGTATTAACAAAGAACTGAGCCGTTGGAATCTTTGCTTATCAGAAAGAAAACTTGCATTAACTGAAGCAGAGTTAAGGAGAGTCATGCAACACTGTGGGCAAAAACTTGTTTCATGTTGAAGTGTGTGGTGGGGAAGGGTGACAGTTGTGATCAGCATAAAGAAAAATGCAACCTTATTTACGTAGAGTCAAGTAGAATTGTTTTGTTAAAAGAGGACCTGCTGATGTTTTGATATGTAGCTCTCTAGTTGTGGAGAATTAGTGTAGGGGTGACAAAAAGAACTATTTGTAATGGTTGCGAAGGAATGGAACTTTCAGAAAGTATGATAAACCCGCCATGTCATTTGTTGTGGAAAGAAAAGGCATTACTTACTGTGTACCCCAGTGCATTGGTGAAGGAAGGAGGAGTGTGGCAGTGATATTATGACCATAGAGACTTAGGAGGTGCAGGCAATGTGAAAAGTCTTGTTGTATCATTTGAATGCTGAGAGCCTCCACCCAACTTAACAATGCATTAAACCATTCTATTGAGTTTGGTGAGAAGTTACAACAGTTTGAGAATTAAGATAGAGTTCACATAGGCTAAGCTGACATATCTACATGCATTATTAGCCCGTGGCAAACATGCATTCATGCTTGCTGCAGCAACACAATGGTACACATCACTCACTAATCAGTGAGGATGATAACATGATGCTTTTAAATGGTTCTCCCTTGTGCATCATTATGTACAAAGCCAGGAAGGAAAAAAAGACATTATTGGCTCCTGGCTGGGAGGGAAAAAGCATTTAGTTCTCCAGATTATTTATTTTACGATTTCTTACTGGGGAAGAATGACTTCCCTTTTTCAAATATAGGTAGTAAACATTTTTTTTAGAAGCAGATTGAAGTGTTTAAAGAGAGAGGAAGGCATGCAGCAAGAGGAGGAGTTTGTTGGGTTCTCCATGTAATGTGTTCATATAACTCACTGACAGGGAACAAATGACTCACACTCAGCATTTTAGAGATCAACACACATCACTGGAAAGCAAATTTTGACGTTAACAAGAAAAGCAAAGCATTTCAACAAAAGAGGAAGAAATTTATTAGGTCCTCAAGATGATATGATTGTACAATTCACTGACAGAGAAAGAGTTACTCATAACTTTTTCAAAAGTTACTCATCTCTAGAAGGTAAACTCCAGCGATAAAAAAGGCATATCGGTGCACTGAACTAGACAGTCGGCACCTTGATCTCCTTGTGTGTGTTTTATATCATAGTGAAGAACAGAAGTCAGTCATAGCTGCTGGCTTTATCCTTAGATGCTCAATTCTTGCACTGTATTATATTATTGTGACCCTTACCTACTTCCCACTTCCTTGCGAGAGGACGTGGTGGGCGCCGAGGTGAAGGACTCTGGGGAGACGGAACATGGCAGGGAAGACACAATTAGTTAGACACGTGTTGGCATTTCTTCTCAGGGCATCAGGTGTGGGCTTCCTTTTCCACATTAGACAGAAAGGCAGACAGACATGTTTCACCACTGATACTGATTGGCTGACCACAGATTTGTACTGATTGGTGAGATGTCTTTAGGAGGAAGAATGCTTGTTTGTACTTTACACTTGTCTGACTCATTGCAAGCTTCCTTTAACAAATGATGGAAAGATTTATTGTATGCTTGATAGAACCTGTTGGTGCTTACATATTGTGATCGGTAAAGAGCACAGACTTATGAGTGGCAATGGCATGATAAGATAGTGAAGCAGGAATCATCACCACCATCTTCTTCAGCATCAGTTTTTCATACAGGGTTGGACAGCTTACAAATCTTTCTCACTATTTTTCAGGCATACACACTGTCTGCTCTGATCATCCTTCATATAGCTTCCTTTACACAGTCTCCAGATCCTTTCACTTTGGTCTTCTGGTTGTATGAAACTTCCTATCATGTATTAGTTTGATCAATACAAGGTTTCTTCATATAATCCTTAAATGTAGCTGCTTAAAGAATTCTTGTATTATTGATTGCTGAAGTCTTCCCACTGAAATGTCAGACAAATACAGCAGTCTTCATTCATCCTTTGTACACTAATCACCACTGCCACTCATTCAGACAAGCTGAATAACCTGCTTCTCTTTATTCTGCTATGTTCTTCCTCAGTCTTGTGGCCTCTGATCTACTGACTCTTACAAAAGGTGGTGATTGATTCTCAGTAGGTCAGAGGATGTGAGATGGAGGGAGAATGCAAACCAAACACAGTGGACATGAGTGTGGTGTTACTCAGCTTATGATCATGTGTGCTCTACACCATCAGTGGTAATATGACTAAAGGAAACATTAATGGCTGTCCGTCTCCCCAGCATCCCTCAGCACACTTAAAACACCATGACATTTATTCAAAAACATGGACTGAGGCCTTTATTGTAACATATTTCTGTTCTTGATGTGCACTTCTAAATAATTTTAATGAATTCCCCTGAAATTCACAAGTGCATTCAATTTGGAGCAGAACTGAATGACGATTGTCTTCTGCTCAGATTGAATGGGATTTATATGATATACTTGTGTGTGTGTGTGTGTGTGTGTGTGTGTGTGTGTGTGTGTGTGTGTAAATTCAGCAGTAGTTAATTTCATTCACCAGATTCCACCATATAGTTTAAAGAAAATAATTCTCTCCATGACTAATTTTTCCTAACCTGACATGACTAATTCTGGTGTTACTTAACCTAACCTAACCTAATTCATCAATAGGGTAGTAATTTTGAGGGAAATAATACATATGGAATGTTAATTTTTAGCTTTTATTGTTGCCGATGAAAGTTTTCACTAAAAAGTAATCCATCCTTGATAATTTTTCCTAATACGTATAAGTAATCCAAAATCAGTAATCTCAACATTTCTGAGCTTAATGTAATATAACCTCGTATTTTAACCTGTCCTAATTAATGTAACCAAAGCAAAACCTACCAAACTTAACCCAAACCAAACCAAACCAATCTTTGCCTAATGTAACAAAGTGCAGTCTTATTAATTATGGAGTTAACTATTCGAGGTGGAAATCTTGAAGGTGGAATATCTGTTGAGAAAAGACTTTGAAGGATTTATGATATGCAGTGTGTGTGTGTGTGTGTGTGTGTGTGTGTGTGTGTGTGTGTGTGTGTGTGTGTGTGTTGTAATGAGGTAGTCAACACAAGATGAGAAGCAAACACACGAACATTTCCTCAGAGGGTCAGAATCATTCTTTTTAGCATTGTGAACATTTACTCATGAGTTGGTCGTCTTTCTTGAGGCACTGGGAGTGTTTCCTCAGGAGCAGTTGAGGCTTTCCAAATACTGTTTTCTTTATAAGACATTTATTTTTTTGTGTGGAGGATGAAGAAATTTTCATTACTTATTTTAAATCATTAAGTCACAACTCTCTCTCTCTCTCTCTCTCTCTCTCTCTCTCTCTCTCTCTCTCTCTCTCTCTCTCTCTCTCTCTCTCTCTCTCTCTCTCTCTCTCTCTCTCTCTCTCATAGGTAACTAAGGTGCTTCTTGTACTAATATTGATATTATCTTTTTTTCATTTTGCATGAGCAACTGTTTAATTTTTCTTAATGTATATAAGAATTAACTTGTGAATGCCAACCTGTATATTATGTATGCAATTATGTGTGTGTGTCTGTGTGGCTGTGCTTTTTTTATTTGCATAATGTGGCATAGAGATGAAAGAAGGAAGATAAAGAGAATGCCTGTGATGGAAGGGTATATAGACTACTTATTGTAACTCTCTCTCTCTCTCTCTCTCTCTCTCTCTCTCTCTCTCTCTCTCTCTCTCTCTCTCTCTCTCTCTCTCTCTCTCTCTCTCTCTCTCTCTCTCTCTCTCTCTCTCTCTCTCTCTCTCTCAAAAACACAGTCACCCAGTCCACATATTTTGTGTTGGATATTGTGTTTGACATTGGTGCTTTTTTCTGTTTATCATCTCCTTTACTGCTGTGTGTGTGTGTGTGTGTGTGTGTGTGTGTGTGTGTGTGTGTGTGTGTGTGTGTGTGTGTGTAATGCATTAGTTAGTTTCCCTCAAAGTAAATATGATGTTATCCTTACATAAGTGTACCAGTTGTGTAAAGAAAAGCATAAGTATGAGTGGCAATGTGTGTGTGTGTGTGTGTGTGTGTGTGTGTGTGTGTGTGTGTGAGCAATAAGTGAGCCTAGCATGTACCCAATAAGCTGTGTTGATGTGATAGACTGCTTTCGACAACATGTTCGTACCTCAGCTTGTCATGATCGCATAGCAAGTGTCTTCATATGTGTAGGTGTGACCTGGGGTGTTAGCAGGGAGGGAGGGAAAGGGAGGGAGAAACAGAGAGGGGCAGTTCCCACACCCAGCACTGGTGGGGGCAGTGGTACATAAGCTCGGACAGCAGTCACACAAGAGAGGCAGAACTGCTCTTGCATTAGGTCATGTAGTGTATCATTGGGTCCAGTTGAGAGGCTTAGGACGGCAGCCATTGGATGTTAGGAGAGACGAGGAGCTGATATGAAGCTTTTAACCCAGCGGTGAATCCTGATAGATGAGGTGCTGATGTTGTGGTGTTTTGCTAAAGTAGTGCTTGCTTGGTAGTAGATTGTGGCTGGCTGGAGGCTGTAACAGTAGATCAAAGTATTGTCTTCACGGAGATGGGTTTGACATAACAAGGTTGCACTGAAGGAGGCTGAATGTTACAAGGATAGCTGACAGTGTTGTTTTTGTAATGGTGTATTCAAGGAGCTGGATGTTGCAAGGATACGTCATTATTGTTTAGGTTATGGTAAATTCAAAAAGGCTGGATATTTGCATGGTGGTGGATGCTGCGAGGATAGATGCAAGTACTGCCTGCAGGATTTTAAACTCCTGGTGATCAGCTGGTGCAAGAACAGAGAACATTAGTGGTGACTTTTTGGCAGAGTAGTGTGGGTAGTGCAAGGCTCCATGGTGGCACTGCTTGTGTGGTGGTGGTGAGTCTTGAGAGGCTGGAGGCTGCAGGGATAGAAAAAAAAAACTCAAGGCCTGCATGGTTGTAAGTTGTCCTTGGTTTGATGCTGCAAGGATCGATCACAGTGCTTTGTTGTTCATGGCAGTGAGTGTTTTGACTCGTTACACTGCACGGACTGACTGCAGCACTGTTTGTAGGGCAGTGAATTATGACAAACTGATTGCCAAAAAAGTAGACTAGAGTACTGTTTACTTAGCAGTGAATCATGAGACTATATGCTGTAAAAAGAGAGCAGTGCTGCTTGCCTGGCAGTGAGTAATGACAGACTGGATGCTGCAACACTAGACAACATCTCTGCCTGCATGGCGGTGGACTCCCGGCGTGGTTGTCACTACTTCCAGCTTGCTGTAGGAGGCTTTTCTCACCAGTGAAGGTTAAGTGCCTTGAAAGTGTCAGTTTTCCAGGACCATAAGAAAGCTTCTGCAAACCCTCTCTTGCTGCTACACAGGCTGGGAGGGATGGTAGGGAGGGGACATGGGAGGCTATTAGTGTTCAGGTCCTGGTGTTAAGCTTTAAACCATTCTACTGTGTTGTAATGAAATAGCTGATCTCAAGGAATTCATGAAGAGAAAACTAAACCTTTTCTTAGTCCAGTGTGTGGGAGTGTGGCAGTGAGGCAAAGCACAGGATGGTGTGGAAGTGTTTGTGTTTTAGTTTTGTAAATTCTCAAGTTTATTATATAAGTATGAATTCTGAAATAGACAAGTTGAATATGTCAAGGTGTATTACATATTGTGCTATTAATACATTCATAAACTACAGAATTTATTGGTGCAGGAGACAATGAGTATAACAAAATATAAAGAGAATGTGAGGTGGAGGAGGCAAGAGGACAATATAAAAACGAAATATGAAACTAGGATGCACTGAGGGAAGACATTCAGTTAGTGGATGCAACAGGAGACAGAATAATATAGAAAGAAGTCACTGGCAATCTTCAACAGACTGAAAGACCTGAAAGATGTATTAAGGTTCCACTACACTTCTGCCCCACCCTGTGTCTTGCCACACCACCACGCGCACACTGGGCTTCTGTAGCCTAGTGTAGTGTGTGTAGAGATGTAGACTATTTTTGCTCATAGCTGGCAGGAATTTATCGATCATCACTCATCGGCCATCAGGAATTTGTTTTACTGCTAAGTGCTAAATGTACTTTATTTGATTTGATTTTCTCTCTCTCTCTCTCTCTCTCTCTCTCTCTCTCTCTCTCTCTCTCTCTCTCTCTCTCTCTCTCTCTCTCTCTCTCTCTCTCTCTCTCTCTCTCTCTCTCTCTCTCTCTCTCTCGGTCCTCCATGTGGCTCTGTGCTGTACAAGGAGTGTAGATAAAAGGGTACTAAGTGTATATAAGGATCGCTGTGTTGTTCCTGATCCCCCTCTTGCAGTCATGTGGATCTCATTCTACTGTGCTCTCAAAAGTATTATGAGATCTGAGGAAAATTATACAGTTCTGGTTTTACTGCTGTGTAGCTCAACAAAGTATTTCTCTCTCTCTCTCTCTCTCTCTCTCTCTCTCTCTCTCTCTCTCTCTCTCTCTCTCTCTCTCTCTCTCTCACATGATGCGTACTTCCAACCTTCCTTGCAGAATTTAGTGAGTTTCTATGATCCATTTACACAGTGGAATGAATTTATTTTCTTGCCTAGCGCAGTCCTTTGCACCTGGAAGTTTATAGAGTGGCTTTTTATGTGATACTTAACATTGGTATTGGATAGGATGATATACTAAGGTTTTTTGTATAGTATTACTACATATATATATACATAAAAAAATAATATATGTACTGTATATTTATTATTAATTTTTACTGGTAACTTTGTAAAAATGTAAGTCTGAATTTTTCTCCATTGAGAGGGAAAAAGATAGATGTAATTTAGAACAGTGGATTGTATTTTTTTTTTTTTTTTTTTTTTCACTGACATGAGTGTATATATTGTTCTTTAATATGTTACATTATCTCCCTTAATAAACCAGTGATGAGATATGCTAGTTATTTATAGGTCTCTCTCTCTCTCTCTCTCTCTCTCTCTCTCTCTCTCTCTCTCTCTCTCTCTCTCTCTCTCTCTCTCTCTCTCTCTCTCTCTCTCTCTCTCTCTCTCTCTCTCTCTCTCTCTCTCTCTCTCTCTGGCAGGGGAGGAGGTGGTGCTGTGATTCAGTGCTTGACTTGCTGCCTTGACGTTGTGAGTTCAGTGCCCTGTTCCTTGGTGTGAGAGGCAGCACTCCCATCATCTTGGCTAGTGGTGTATGACCCTGGTGTTTCCTTATATTTCTCTCAATAACGGCACAGAGCATGTTGTACTCAGAAAGTGTGATGACTGTTTTTTTGCCAAGAACTGTTACTATCTGAATGTTTCTCCTTCCCATCCCAGATGGTTCCTTCCTCTTGTTTATTGGCAACATTGAATTTATTTGTCATCGCTGGGGCTCAGTTCCCAGCAATGATCTCATGGCTAGTTCATCCCATGTCCAGATCAATTTCTTTGTTATTTCATGATTTGCCAAAAGGGAACAGAATTATTTTGCCACTTGGGGAGACTCAATAATAGGCTTGGAACACTACCAGTCGGTCTTGGCAATGTCAAGTTAGAGTGTGCTTCCTTGTCAAGGCATGTGGATGGACTCTTTTCAGCAGTGAGTACTGCTCCAAAGACTGAAAAAGTCTTACTATGGAGTGTTCATGTGTTCATAAGTTGTCACAGCTGCTTCACATCAAAGTTCAGTCTTGTAACATGTAATACATACTGTAAACATTTATGTTAAGGAATGTCTACTGAGATACATCACACTGTACATACACGGAAACCTGCCATCAGGAAGGATTAAGAGCAAGCAAGGAGGGAATATAAGGATAGATATAGGTGGACACCTTTCTGTCATCATCATCAACAGCAGATAGCATTTTCAGTCAGTTTGCCACCTGCTTGTTGCTGTGTGAGGCAGACAGCACTGACTCACCACCACTCCACCACAAAGGAGTGTTGCCACCTGTGGTCAAATATCAAGCCGTCTTCATTAACTCTAGATTTCAATTTCTCTCTCTCTCTCTTTCTCTTTCAACCCCAGCTGGCACCTTTGACCTCAGTGTTGTGGTGCAATAACTCAGTAATTTCTAATTCTCCACTGAAGCTTATAGTATGTTGTAATTTTATATTTTCCCACTAGCTATCAAATCTTTTGATCCTTTATTGCTGCTACTACATACACATACCTCATGTACATCATTCTAGCTTTCCCAAAGTTCTCCTATAAAACTTATATCTGTCACTATTTGCATTTCCCCACTAGATATGAAGTGTTAGCATTTTCACTCCCACTAAAAGTCATGTGCATTATCTTTTCCATTACCTTTCCACAATGGGTGTGCTGCAGGAGTCTCCACACCTCACTGGGCTGGAACTGCAGTGTGGAGGGAAGGAAGGATGGGGAGTCATCCTTGTCTGGCCATCTGTCTCTATTCTTCCTTATGATCTTGATTGTTATGGAAATATTAATTCTCTTGATTTTCAAAGTACAACCCTATGATTTATATTGAGATCTGTATAAATGTGGACGAGTACCACATTGTGTGTATTTATTTGTTGCCAGATTTACCATGTATTAGTTGTAATGTTGATACGTAAGCAAATGAAAAGACTTGCTGGATGGAGCACATCAGAATTATTGCTACCTCTGAATGCAAAGTTCTTCATCTAGCCTTTATACATACACATATATATAAATCATTAATCTTTTACATAACATGCTTCATTACTTTAAATAACTATTCTATGTATTGTTACTCAAGTTCAAAAAATGTTCCTTTAGAATAAAAAGCAAACAACAAAAAAAAATTGCCGCTGGTATGGAGGGAAGGGCGTGAAGGAAGGTCACCTCCTCACCCCAAGGAAGGTTGGCGTGCAGGACCTGGACATTTTGCTGTTTAGTTGTCCTCCATTCTTATTGTTATTATTACCATCATTTAAGTCAGCACCATTTAAATTACCACTCAAGAAATGAAACTTTTCAATCCAGTACAACCAGACAAGAGTTTGTACACAAGCGTTACTCCTGATTCGTTTGGCGACTGACAAGCATGTGTTTTCTAGCTGTTTGGTGTGACTCAATATGTTTCTCTTGGTGTTCACAGTCATAGATGAATAGGAGTGCAGTCTGTCTCCTTAGGGAAGATTTTATGTATAGCACAATGATGATGCAGGACTTTGGCAATCATACAAGTGAATAAATTGAAAATACAAAGATGTATTTGTTTACTTAGAGGAGTGTCTTTGTACCACACTACTAATGCAGTATCGCTATTGCCTACCTCCTTGCCACAAATGCCTTCATAACACACTCTCACACGTGAAATGCTCTCACGTACAGGTAAAGTTTTAAATGTAAGAGCAAAATATACATGGATCACCAATAACCTAGGATATGTGATGTATTTTTTATTTTCAAAATTCATATCAAGGTAAAAAAATAAAAGAAAGGCATCATATAAAAATACAGTATGTGGTAGTGGCAGTGACTCCTCAGGCCACCAGCCCCATGGAGGCCCACCGTTGTAGGTCAGTGGGCAGGCTGGGCATCTGGGACAGCACCTCTCCCACCTGGCCAGGCGTCATCATCATCTGTACCAGCTCATACTCGCGCTGCACACGACAGGTCTGGTCCACCGGCCGCACCAGCTCCAGTCCCTGCCAGACACAGTAGCCATTACCCTCTTCAACACTAAAATGTTTCTTCATCATATATACCTTTTTTTTTAGAAACTTGTTTTGTACTAAAGTATCTTAAACATACCTGTAGCCTAAGCAAGACAAAATTAGCCAAGTAAGCTTTCATGCTGTCATCCATGCAAAGAATAACTTGAATAGTAAATGTATTGATTGTGTGGAGTCAAGACATTACCAACAAAATAGTGTGAATGTTAGTTTTGTATCTTTTTAATGAAGTACATTATTGGAATCATTTTCTTGTAAGTTTTGGAAATTACCAATTGTATTATAGAAAGACAACCCAGACACTAAAGAGGGGGGATTGAAATGGAAAGAATGACTCAGATACATATATAGATAGAATGACTTGAGGGTGCAGAACAGCACAGTATAACATGAAGGTAGCTGTGTGTATTAGGTGAGCTTACCATGAGCTGGTCGAAAGCCTTGAACACCACAGGCTTCTCAAAGCTCTGCATGGACGATTTGAGGCTGAACTTGCAGTACTCGCGATACACCATCTCAAAGTTGAATGGCTCCCCATCATACACTTCTGCCAGATGCTTCATTGCTATCACCTGAAACACATTTAGGTTGTTATCTTTCAAGTCAGAACCACACACTTTACTCAAGACTTTGAATACAAACTGGTATAATCTTAAATGTGTGCAAGATAAGGCTGAATTGTTTGAAGTCTCAAGGAAGCAAGAACAAGATCAGAATACATACTAATAACACTTGACTTTGTCAGACAATAACAGGTACTGTATCAGTAGGTTATATTCTTGCATTATTTCAGTAAATGTGAAAAAAAGGAAATATAATGTGTGCTTGTTTTGCTAAACAATTATATTCATGACCAAGTTATTTTATGTTCAATCATCAAATTAATTAATTATAAATTTACATTATGAAGCAACGCAATCTAAACATAATGAACAGTAAACATAATTCCCAAAAAGGCTAAATGTTGACCATAAGGGAGCAAACAATGGATGTGGTGTGGGGCAGTGGCTGCAGCGTGACGCACCAGACACAGCTGAAGGGCAGACAGGCCACGCACTGTGTTGGTCCTGGCGTCCTGGGTGACCAGTGCCTCAGCACGGCTGAACATTTGTGGGGTGAGGCGAGTGTTTCCTTCATCCAGCTGAGCCAGACACATCACCTGGCAATGCACACACATCAAGCAATACCTACAATGATAACATTCTATACATGATACTGCATCTCACTGGTCTTGGCCCAGAGCTGTCGGTGGCTTGCCTTCCTGGCATACTTAGGCTTATATTATTCAGGTTGGAGATCAGGAGCCAAATGAAAGAGCCTGAAAAGTGCATATTTATGGACAGGAGGCAGCACAGATAAGATGCTACCCTTTTACTCACTACCACACCACTATTCTAAAGGAATTAAAGGTAAAGCTCCAGTTAGATCACTACAAGGCTGGGAGCAACCACTGAACCATTGTTTGCCTCACCAGCAGTGACTTGAGGACCCGCACATCCCTGGTGGTGGTGTGTTGCCTCCGCAGCACGTCCAACACCACATCATCACCAGCCAGACTTTCCACATCCTCATTCCAAACATGAGCAAAGTCCTGCCACAGGTTAAATGTTACATTTGAGAGGACAAACTTTGAACAAGAATTAAATTAATTCCATAGTAAGCAAAAACTCACTTTAATCATCCTCTGGAACTTATGAAATCTACAGTAAGTGTAGCTGTGAGTGTGCAAGAGCTTCATACCTTGAAGGAGAAGGAGTGAGGCAGGTGCAGCAGTGTTTTGAAGGTGTGCAGGTAGTGTGTGGTGAAGTCCCCGGATGCCTGCAGGTGAATCTGGCGGTGAGAGAAGCGAGACTTGACCCTCTTCTCCAGCAGCTCCAGCACGTCCAGACGGCAGCTCAGGCCCAGCACACAGATCGGGGCCTGCGGGTGAGAGCAGCCAGGAACACAGCTTAGTAACACTTATTTACATGCATTCGCTGAGAAACTGATCTCTTCTTGTATGTTTATAATTATAAAGAATCTATTTACATATTCATTAAAAAGGAAGTATTTTAGAAAGGAAAAAGTCACACTCTGCCTCAACCCTAAGTTCTCTGATTAACAAATAACTTCCAAATGAAGCCTGTTAACAGAGACACGGTCGGCAGATCAAAGAACTTAAGACAGTTACAAAAAAAAGCAAGAGAATTATTCACATGTGATCTTTCAAACAAATGTAGATATTCCCCACACAAGATGCAGCAGCCCTTGAGCCTCACCTGGGCCGACTGGGCAGCATCAAACAGGTTATACAGGAGCGTCTGGTTGCGGTGGTGACAGAACAAATCAAACTCGTCCAGCAGGAATATTGCTGGCTTGGCGGTTTCCTTGCTGCCGCCACGCAGGGATTCCAGCAGGAAGGATAGATTTTCTGGACAAGTCAAGATGATAGTGATAAAAGCAGATCAACTGAGACAAGCAAAGCGAGGTAAGAATTCTCCAAGTCTATAAGCTTATTATTAATTCTTAGCTTTCTTACCGTTAATTCAAGGCTATTTTTTATGTTTACATGGATACTTAAACTTGATTAAAATATTTTACTATAAATCTATATCACCATAAATACTCTATCTGAGACATAGTCAATCTTTCCCTATGATGAGCTTATATTGATTTTTATTCAATGCCTCGGTAGACACTGGGATCGGACAGACGTCCATGCGTAGGTCCGAATCCCACCATATGCTGTCTTGAAACTTTGTCATTTGTTGAGTGGTTTAAAGTTACCTACATGTCAGCATGGTACCCAGGTTCTAGGTGGAGGAGTAATTGCCTTACACCAAAGATGCACTTGGGTGGTGATATAGGTCCCTAGTATGGATATCATTATAAATAAGATTGCGCTGCTAATGGATGTAAGCAGGACATCACTAACCATACTCTTCAAGTATACCTACTTTTTTTTTATATATATATAGCTATAGGCTTAAATAAAAAAATAGACCACCAAAAACAGCTTATAGTACTTTGAATACTATATGCTCTATATGTATGTGAAATTCAAACCTTCAAATAATACGAAAATCAAATGACAGCCATACACCACAGATTGAATTTTGCAGCCACATTTACAAAACCACTCAGCACATGACTCTGAAGGGCCCAAGATGCAGCAGCGGCACTGAACCACTCACCGGCAAAGGATCTGAACACCTTCTTGGCAGCGGCCTCCTCAAGCCTCAGCTGGCGGGTGATCTCCTTCAATGCCTGCAGGTCATCTGTGTGCAGCAGCCCCGACAGCCGCACCACCAGGCCCTGCCCCAGCACACCCCTGTCCTTCAGCTGCCCCAACACACCATCCACCAGCTGATGCCAGACACAGGAAAGATAAGGAAAGGTGTGTCTTGATACAGTATAAGCTTGTTCAACACAATCTTTGAGTTAACAAGCCTGGCAAGACAAACCATCTGAATAAATATGCAACTATCCATAAATGGTTTAGTGTTTGCCCATTTGTCATTCTAGTACAGAGAACCCAGTCATTGAAATCTGAAATCTTAAGCCTGTTAAGGGTTGGTTAACCTGCAAATCTATCTACCATCAGCATCAATCTGGATGAAGTAGAAAGTTTGATGCCTAGTTTTGAAGAATCTTGAGTATTTGGATTTTATGAGGAATGTCTTACTGCAGACTTGCCGGTGCCTCGCGGTGCCAGAAGGAGTGCCGAGTTGCTCTCCCCTAGGGACAGTGTGCGGCCAATCAGCTCCTCCAGATGCTGCGCCTCACTGCTGTACACACGCAGCACCTCCTCACCTGAGAGCAACAAGATAACATCACTCCACTGTAACACTAAGAATGAGATGATACCACTCTCAGACACTGCAGGGAATGAACTATGCGAGATAATAACACTAAACATGGCAAAACAACAAAATGACAGGAAACAACTCCTAAAAGGTGGGGTATGATAACAATGTGACACTGTACAGAGAGTGGTGGGAGGTGGTAACACTATATAGGATGCCACAGGGAAGAATGAACCTATTACTACAATCCCTAAAGTAATACAACACAGCACCTTCCACCAGCACCTCCATCCATCTGAATACTAGGATAAGTTAGGTTAGGTTTGGATTCATTCACTTCATTAATATCACGGCTGATTCTCCCATTGTTCAGAGAGAGAGAGAGAGAGAGAGAGAGTCAATGTGTGGAAAAGACAAGATAAGGTAATTTCCCTCTTTCCATCACAGGTGAATACATCACAACACCAAGGCACATGCTTACCTGAGATGCCAGCAGTGCCCCAGAGCTGCAGGTTCTGTCTGAGGTGGTGCTGAGTGGCCTGCAGTACCTCAGGGTCTGCAGGCTGTGTGCTCTTCTTTCCCTGACTCACCATCACGCTCACACCTCACCAACAGGTCACTGAGCAAGGGATGAAGGGAACTTTATCAGTCTATCTATGATGCTAAATCTTGTGTTTGTTTCGCTTCTTGTTCAGCCTGTCTTGGCACCAGTGGTTTTCCTATGCATGTTTTCCTCTATTGCTTCTTGTATTGTGCCAGTAGTCTTCTATGTGCAGTATGTTTTCTACCCTATCTCAACTAATCAAGTAGTTATAACAGAGTATCCTAGTAGTCTCTTCAAGATTTATACAGGCTAGTTTCTTATTATCCATGCCGTCTATCACTGTCATCATTCATTAATTTTTATTTACATGAGTGTTTTCTTACCTCTCTCCAGTGTGATGAGGGAGACTTCACTCAGGGCTGAACAGGAGGGGGAGGAGGGCAGTGGAAGCTGTGTACATTGCAACGAGGAAAACGATGAATCAAAGGGTTGGTCACCATAACACACCCGCGCCGATGGTCTATGATGTGCCTACAATTCTCTTTGACAGGTGTACTTACCAGTTCCCGCGAAGTGTGGCCAAGCTCGCGGGAAGTCTGGCATAGGAGCGTCCTGATTGGTCCTCTTAAAAGGGACCAATCAGAACGCTCCAATGCCAGATTTCTCGCGGGCTGAGCCTCTGCGTACTGCAGTGTGGAGTTGCCCCACTCATGGCACTCAAGACACAGCTTTATGAAGAAACAGCTCCATCAAAGAAAGTCTACCGAAAATCTCACTAGCGGACCACTTTCAACGCCTATAGGGCGGCCCCTAGGTAGTATGTACGTACGGTAACGTACCACCTCTTGTACGGTGACAAACCTTGAAAAAGAAGAGCATAATTATCTAGACCACATGCGAAGGATAATTATATAGACCACCTGCTAAAGAGAACTGTACAGACTAAGAGCGAAAGACAATTATATAGACCATATGTGAAAGAAAACTATATAGGTAGACCAAATGCGAAAGATAATTTTATAGACCACCTGCTACAGAGAAATGCATAGACGACTCCCTATAAAGAGGCACAAAATCATAAAAACACCTTATAGAATCTGAAATAACTTTCAGTAGAGACTTCAGTGTAGCATGTGAGGCAACAAGATGCTTATGAATACGGTCCTGTTCTCAATGAATGAGTAAATAAGAAAAAAAAAAAAAAGACTGGATCATCAGGATTCATTCACCACTATCATTCATATCCTCCTTACTCCATATCTACGAATTTCAGCGTCCTCCATTGGCTTTATACTGTATTTATAATTAACCAAACACCGAGCAGCTGTATTTTGAAGTGTATGAGGTGGTTTATGTGGAAGATACAGTAGCGAGTGACAAGACCGCAGGAAGGCAAGAAACCCGAGGCAAGGAACCAAAACTCAAGAGCAAGAGTGAGACCTGTGTTCACCAAGCGCCTCTTCTTGTCACCACACACTCTGTTTTCATATATTTCGCCTTTATCCATCCCCCCTCGAGGAAACACTGACCACCAACTACACCGGAGGCTGGAAGTGCTGCCCGGTGCTGTTCCTGAGTGCTGAAAGGCGGTGCGGCGAGTGTTAAATAAGGGTGAGTGGGGACAGGACACTGGCAGAGGGACGCCTGGTTAATCTCGGCCCTCTGTCATCAGGCTAGCCGGGATTGGTGCCGGTAACTAGTCCTGGTGCCTGGTTGGCGTTGCTGTGGCAGTGTTCAGGTGGTCAGGGGGTGTCTGGGCATCACTGCAGGCTGTGGTGGCTGTGACGGGACGCCGGGGGGGTAGGGGGCGGGGGACGCGGGCCAGTAACAACAATAACAGTACAAATAGCTGTCATTTTTCTCCAGTTTTTCTTTAATCATCTCAATCACTCCATGCTCACACCCTTCCCAGTGACCACTTGTCTCATTGTCACCCTGAGGCAAGCAAGGCTGGTGTGTGGGCCCTGGGGGAGTGGTGGTGGTGGTGGTCTCAATGGCTGGTGTATCCCATCCCTGCTGTGACTGTCACTGTGTGCTACTCAAGGTTGGCGCTGCCATTGTGCAGTGTCCACATGCTGATGGGAGTGTTATTTCTATTTTTTTATTATGTTTTAGATTATTGCTATTATGATTATTATTATTATTATTATTATTATTATTATTATTATTATTATTATTATTATATTATCATTATTATTATTATTGTAATTGTTTTTATTATTACTATTGTTGTTTTTATTATTATTATTGATATTATTATGTATATTAATATCATCAATGTTAATATTATTTTTATTATTATTATCATCATTGTTATTATTTTATGTATTTATTAATTCATTTATTTATTAATTTTTTTTATACCTATTTGTTATTTTTATCTTTTTTGTGGGCGTTGATTTATCATGTTGCTGACAGCTTTCTCACCCTCATTAGTCACTGCTGCTACTGTTTCCTACTAAAAGATTTTGGGGCTGTGGCGTAGCCAGGGTTGGGGGGGGCAGTGAGTAGTCCGCCCTGGGTGGCTCTTATTTTAGGGCAATACTTTTGGTCCATTGTATAATTGACAATTGACATTGATCAGTCTCTCACAGTTGTCAGTTTTATGTTATTCAGCCTGTGTGTGCCGTTGATAATTAGGTCTAGGTCCATATCATGATACACACAGCCCAAGGTACATGCAGACACTTCACACTGCAGATACTTCACATTGTATTGTAAATTGTTTTTGCATGTCTCACAAGGAGATAATAATTATTGATTTTTTTTCCTTTTAAACAATTTAATTCCATTTTCAATCAAGAAAAACAGCTAGTTTGCTTTGTGTGTGTGTGTATATATATATATATATATATATATATATATATATATATATATATATATATATATATATATATATATATTTGAACTTGTACTTTGTTATATTGTATTACAGTACTTCAGGGAAGAGCGGCAAACTTGAAGGCTACATTACTGTCTCAAAGACTTGAAAATGCAATAACAGAGTCTTTGTGGTGATAAGTGGAGAACGAAAAAAAAAATAAGTTGAGGATATATTAATGATTTTGTTGTGTCAGTCCTCAGCCAGACATGCATTGTCAGCTGTGTTACAGTTTACTAAATTCTATCTCTCATTTCATAAAGGTGTCTCCATTTTTTTTTTTTTTTTTTTTTTTTTTTTTTTTGCCATATTATATTCCATGCTTGTTTTTCTATTGAGTGTCACATAACCACTGAGAAATTGATGTGAAGGCAGCATGGGATTCTAGCTATGAGAGGCAGCCTGGGTGGGGACTGAGCCATTGGCATGAAGGTACAAGTGCAATACTGTAGACATCAGAAGCAAAGGACCATCTGGCACTCATGATATTGGTGCCCTGTGTACTACTTCTGCTCACTGCACTTCCATTCTCTAACTTTATTCCACTTCCTGCAGGTGGCCAAACCCTCCCAGCTTTGCCCCTCGCTCACCCTGGTCTACACCTCCACGCACCCTAGAGATGGATGACTGGAACCTGGACCGGCTTGGTGAGGAGAGCGGTGATGAGGATGAGGGGGCAGACGTCACGTGGTCATTCTCGGGTAGCACAGGCACAGTGTTCCTCATCGATGCCGCCAAGGAGATGTTTGACAGTCTACCTGGTGAGGAGGATGAGGACACCCCCTTCACCAGGGCCATCAAGGTGAGTTTGGTCAGGTCAGGTGATGTTTTGGGATACATACTGCCCCTCCATCTACCATTTTCTTTGCCCACATGTAAATAAAACAATTTCTCCTCCTCACAGTTTCCTGCTATGCTTTCAGCCCCAAGGCAGCACCTACAGCCTTCATAAATAATCAATAATGGTAATAATATTGATAATAATAGTAATGATAATGATGATATCACTCAGACAATCAGACTCACAACCAATCCTTCACTGTTAAGCCTCTAAATCTTTAGTCATTAATAACGATAACATCTTAGCATCTGAAGCTGGGAACTGAGACAATTAACACTTGGGAACTAACTAACTAATGTATAATGAATTGAATGACATTACCTCCATGCCTCCCTCCGCCCCGCTCATCCACCCACACCTTGTAGGCCGTCCATGCCTCCATGATGCGGAAGGCCATCGCCAAGCCCTATGACCTGATGGCTGTGGTCTTCTTCAACACGAGGGAAGCCAAGAACCCGCTTGGCTACTCCGGCGTGTATGTCCTTCAGGAGCTACAGAGGCCCAGCGCTGAGAACGTCCTGGCCATGGAGGAGTTCATTGACAGTGAGTTGTACTGGTGGTGGTTGTGGGAGAGGTAGTAGTAGTGGTAGTAATAATAGCACTAGTGGTGGTAACAATAATAGTGATGGTGATGGGGGTTGTCTTGTTTAGCAGGGTTTCATCATTACTTCCTCCCCATCACCATTTATATGGATTAATCTTATCCTCACTGCATTCCATTAAAGGTGTTGGTTTCTCTTCCAGAATGATCAACTTGCCTTTGTTGTTGCCTTATTTTCCTTGTGCTAAAAAGTAAGATGTCATATCTAGCATTTTATTGATAACACCCATTCGTTTATTTTCCTTGCAGTGAAGGACAGTCAGTTTGAGACCAAGTTTGGCCACTCAGTCTCTGCCAGCATTCACGACTCTCTGAGGACATGCCAGAGTGTCTTCAATACCAGGTATGTGTGTGTGTGTGTGTGTGTGTGTGTGTGTGTGTGAGTGTGTGTGTGTTTGTTTTGTCACTTGGTTACACTTGTACTTGTTGTTATTACTTTTGGTGTTTTGTAGTAAGTTGGATGTGTCTGAGTTGTCATTGTCAGTACTGCAGTGATAATCATGTCTGTGTTGCTGCAGTGAGAAGCGTCACTCAGGGAGGAGCATCCTGCTGTTCACTTGTCGGGATAACCCACACGCCGGGGACGACCAGCGGCGGCGGCAGGCAGTCACCAAGGCCAAAGACCTGAAGGAGTCTGCTATTGCTCTGGAGATCCTGCACATGGGGGTCGCCTTTGATGTTGACAAGTTCTATAAGGTACAGGATGCTAGTGGCTGCCTCTCTTGCTTCTTTTTTATTCATTTTATTATTTATCATTTCATTGTTATTATTTATTATTTTTCTTTTTTCATTCACATGACAGATTTCTCCAGGGTAAGTTAAGGCTTAGGTAAGCAAGAACAGCACTGCAAGGAGAGGACAAGAATGCCTGTAATAAATCTTTCATTTACCTTAGTCACGGCTTGTGTTTTGTTTATGTTCCATGTATTAACTAAATAGATAAAGAAATTAATATACTGCTCACTCCTGTCTTTTTTTCTTCAGTGTTTCAAATAACATTGTAGAGAACCCTTAATCTCCACCAGTATCCCATAGACCCATAAAGGTAAACTCCATTCCCCACAGGACTTGATTCTCCCTGATGATACTGAGGAGGAGGAGGAGCAGGGAGGAGAGCTCACCAGAGAAAGAAGAACTCTGGCCGATCCAACCACTCGCTTTGAGGAGCTGATGAAGCGAGTCAGTCTGCTGGAGAATAAACAGAGAGTGGCTGGCAAACTGGTCTTCACTCTTGCTCCTGGTGTCACTGTGGGCGTTGGGATCTATTCAGTTGTCAAGTGAGTGTCTTGTTTTATTTATCTACTTGTGACTGACTGGAAGAGAGTCATGTTTTTAGTGTCCCCTCTCAGTGCACTTATCTACTTGAGACTTACTGGAATAAAGCAATGTTCCTTCTTTCCCCCCTCAATATCTACTCTAATCTAACCTGGATTTAAATTCATAAGTATTTCCAGCTTGGACTTGTGTGTTGAGTTGTACCAGATTTTTATTCTTCACATAATGACGTATGTCTTGAAGTCCCTCAGTTTTGTGTCCTTGTAGCCTCTTTGTTGCATACAGACAGGCTCTTCGTTGTTTTATTTTCTGAAGTGCTTATTTTGTAAATAATTGTTTGCAGGAAATCAAGAAAGCCAACCAAGAAGAGGCTGTGGAAAAATACCAACCAGGAATTGAAGTCCATCCACAAGGACTACTTGATGGTTAGTGCTTTGGATCTTATTGTGTCTTACAGTGTGCTGCTGAATAGTGTTACATACAGTGCCATATGATTGTGTTTTTGTTGTGGTGCCTTGGGTCAGTCAGCAGTGTGAGGCTCATCAATG
Source organism: Portunus trituberculatus (assembly GCF_017591435.1). Taxonomy (NCBI): domain Eukaryota; kingdom Metazoa; phylum Arthropoda; class Malacostraca; order Decapoda; family Portunidae; genus Portunus; species Portunus trituberculatus. The sequence continues at coordinate 4,032,413 of NC_059264.1, read as the reverse complement.
GGTTTGTGTTATAAGTTGACACTGTTGCCTTTGTTCACAGGACACTGGAGAGCTGGTGTCTCGCTCAGACTATGAGTATTACCAGAAGTTTGGCAACAGGAAGATTGGCCTCACCATGGTAAGTGTGTGTGTGTGTGTGTGTTTGTGTGTGTGTGTGTGTATTTACCTAATTTACCTAATTGTAACATACGGGAAAAGAGCTATGCTCGTACTGTCCCGTCTCCATATCTACTAATGTCCAGCTTTTTCTTAAAATCATGAATATTCCTTGCGTTGACCACTTCCACGTCTAAACTATTCCATGCTTCCACCCTTCTATGAGGGAAGCTATATTTTTTCACATCTCTCCTATAAGTGGCCATTTTAGTTTTTCCCATGCCCTCTCGACATTCTTTCATTCCACATACACAGATCTTCCCTATCCATTTTTCCATGCCAATCATCACTCTGTATATTGCTATCAGGTCTCCCTTTCTCTTCTGTTTTCCAGGGTCGGAAGTTGCATTCTGTTCAGTCTGTCTTCATAAGTCAAATCTCTTAAGTCAGGCACCATTTTTGTTGCAGCCCTCTGTACTTTCTCTAGTTTCCTTATGTGTTTCTTTAAGTTCGAGCCCACTGTATTGTTGCATATTCAAGCCTTGGTCTTATCATTGCAGTAATTATTTTCTTCATCATTTCTTCATCTAAATATACGAACGCCACTCTTATGTTCCTCAATAAGTTCAATACTTCTCCAATTATTTTGTTTATATGTCTCTCTGGCGATAGGTCATTGGTAATTGTCACCCCAAGGTCTTTTTCTTCATGACTGGTTTTATGTCTTCATTTCCTATCTTGTACATACTCCTGATTCTTCTTTCACTCTTGCCAAACTCTAATTTCTTGCATTTTGTCGTGTTGAACTCCATTTGCCATGTACAGCTCCATTTCCATATTCTGTCCAAGTCTTCCTGGAGTAGTTCGCAATCTTTGTCACATCTCACTTTTCTTAACAATTTTGCATCGTCTGCAAATAGGCTCACATAACTGGACACCCCATCCACCATGTCATTTATGTAGACCGCGAACATTACTGGTGCCAACACTGATCCCTGTGGAACTCCACTCTCCACCAAGCCCCATTCTGATGGTCTGTCCTTAATTATTGTTCTCATTTCTCTTCCTACCAAAAAGTCTTCCATCCATTTTAGTAAACTGCCATGCACTCCTCCTACCATTTCAAGTTTCCAGATCAGTCTCCGGTGTGGTACCTTATCAAAGGCCTTTTTTAAATCCAGATATATTCTGGATATATGTATGTGTGTGTGTGTGTGTGTGCGTGCATGCGCACATGTGCGTGTGTGTGCGTTATGAAATTATTATCTGTAAGTCACATTTTCCATCTATTTTTTTGTGCATACTATGGCAGTGAATTGTTTATGTCCAGTATTACCCATCCCCTGTTGTGATCGCCTCACAGGACGAGGCGCGGAACATTGGCAACATGTATGAGCCGGGCATGCAGCTGCTGGGTTTCAAGCCACTCACCTGGCTCAAGAACATCTACTACTACAAGGAGGCAAAGTTCATCTACCCCAAGGAAGAGATGCTCAAAGGTAAGGCTTCAGCAAGTCTTGTATTTGAGGAGACACTCACTTGTTTGTGTCACATTGAGTCCTTGCCTAATAAATAACTATAACTTATTCTAACATTACTTGTTTGTATTTTCTCACCTCTATTCCGCTGTATCAGAACTTGCTATCCCTTCTCTTCCATTCTTTCTCAAAATGGTAACCACCTCTAGCACGGATTCTCAACTAGCAGTAAATTCATCCATTGGTAATGTAAAAAAAATACATGTCGGGGGATAAATAACTGATATGCTTGATAATTCAATAATAATTTGATTTAATGTATTTTTGTAGTGAGAGAGAGAGAGAGAGAGAGAGAGAGAGAGAATGCTAAGAATATGTATAAGTGTGTGTGTGTTTCACTGTTTGATCTGCTGCAGTCTCTGACGAGACAGCCAGACATTATCCTATGGAACGAGCTCAGAGCTCATGATTTCCGATCTTCAGATAGGCCTGAGACCAGGCACACACCACACACCGGGACAACAAGGTCTCAATTCCTTGATTTACATCCCGTACCTACTCACTGCTAGGTGAACAGGGGCTACACGTGAAAGGAGACACACCCAAATATCTCCACCCGGCCGGGGAATCGAACCCCGGTCCTCTGGCTTGTGAAGTCAGCGCTCTAACCACTGAGCTACCGGGCGTGTGTGTGTGTGTGTGTGTGTGTGTGGAGAGAGGAAAGGCTTTGGTTTCTTTTTTCTATGTGAAAGTAATGGAGTAAATGGATAAATACATCAAAGTGAGAAAACTAATAATGGAGGAAAAGTTGAGAATCCCTGCTGTCTGTAGCTTAACATGTCCTTTTCCTTTGTATTTTTCCTCACCACCTCCCTTCACCATGGCAGGGAGCACCAAGGTCTTCACGGCACTGCTGGAGCGCTGCCAGGCCCGCAACATGATAGCCCTGGTGCGTCTGGTGGTGAGGCAGCGCACATCCGTTGCCCTGGCTGCTCTCGTGCCACAGAAGGAGGTGTTGGATGAGACAAATGCACAGATGCTGCCCCCAGGTTTCTTAGTGTACCATCTGCCATTTGCTGGTGAGTTGACAGTTGATTTTTGTTCTCATTCTTTTTATTTGTTTTTTTATTTAGATTTTGTTTTTATTTTTTATTTTATTTAGTTTATCATTTATATATATTTTCTCATTTATTTTTTTAGCATTGCACATCTACGTAAGTACAGCAGTACCTCTAGGTATGAGTTTAATTGGTTCCAGCCTCTACCTTGTGACTTGAAGTTATTAATTCCCATTTAAATTAACTGAAACTCCATTAATCCATTCCAGCCAGCAGAACAAAATACAAAATACCCCATTTGACCTGAAATAAATATGCAATTAAATTACAAGTCATACATAATTCATTACTAAACATAAGTGTAAATAATAAATAATAATAACTGAAATATAATGTTGTTTTGTGAGCGCTTACCAGAAGACAGACGATGGCAGACAATGCAGGTAGACGGAGTAGGTGGAGGATGAAGGATGCCAGGGTAGTAGGCGGAGAATGAGGGATAAGTAGTGTGAACTTGAACGATAGTCACTCCCATAGCATGTTTTTACTCTTAATTGAATCTTTCTTTTCAAAATGGTGCAATAGTCGATGTTCTACGCTCATACTCCTTAGCAAGATCACTCACACGCACACCACGCTCATGTTTTCAGTTATTTCCTGCTTAATTTCTAAGCTCATCATTCGTTTCTTACGATCACT
>NC_059264.1:4006582-4026582 GCF_017591435.1 Portunus trituberculatus | reverse complement strand
AGTTTTTCCTGGAGAGAAAAGTGGAAACGTTAGGTACTGTAGGTGGCTGTTGTTATTGGTTCCGGTGTGAGGGTTCAGTTCTTCTGGTGATGTGTTTATTAACCGTTAAGTTCTCTGTCACTGTTTGACTGCTGATGACTAAAGGACTCCACTTGTTTGAATAACTGTATGTCATTCTGCCAACATTATTTTTTTGTATCTGTGGTGCCTTTCAAGATTATTCATTAAGTTTGCACCACAACATTCCATCAAAGGAGAAGCCACAGCAGTCAAATGGTAAAATTTTTGGGTCTTGTGTTATTGTCAAAGGATAAATGGCCTCATGAATGGAGTAGTGTTCCAAAGAGATAAATTTGTCAGTGAAAAGAGTAGTGCTTCAATTTTTAGGTGGCACGAACTATTCTTAAAAGAGAAGTGACCACCGAGAGGAGTGGTGTGTTCGGTTAATGTTTGAGATCTTTTGAGTTATATCAGAAAGACAAATTGAGGAGTAGCAGAGTAGTATTTTAAGTTCTGATGCTTACCAATCCTTCTAAAGAAATTGCTAGTAATGAAGTAACATTTAAGTTATGAGTCTTACAAATTATTCTTTAACAGACATGTCAGTGAATGGAGTAATGGTTAAGTTTGAAGTTTTGGGTCTCTGCAAATTATTCCAAAAAGTTAAATTCTCCAAGATTAACAGAGTAGTTGTGGTTCCCCTGCTTACCTGAGGTTCTTACTCATTAACTTGCACAGGTACGTGGAGTGCAATCATTACAGAAGTGTGTTTTCTTTTTAGTTTTTATATTCTTTTATACCATGAAAACTAAAAATAGTATTAAAAAATAAAAAAAAGACAGACTATGTCCTATAACTTAAGGTAATTAGGCAGCAATCAACTAAATGTCTTTGTGCCTTACTTAGTATCTTCACCAAATGTCAGTCCTGTTCCATGATTAAAAAAGATTGTTTATTGATTGCGTGTGATTATACAACATTGTTTTTAGTGTCTCAAGCATTGTAAAAGCACCATTAATAGTAGTAGTTACCATGCTCCTTTGATATAGTAGTACTGTGCAGATAGTAGATAGTGTTATAAGTTTGTCTTACTAGGACTGTAATTCATTTCACTTATCAGCTGTCAATTACAACAAAATGACTTGTCTTACTAGGAGTATAATTCACTACTTAATTTAGCTGTCAATGCCAACAACAACAAAATAACTTGTCTTACTTACTAGGGGTATAATTCACTACATGATTCAAATGTCAATGCCAACAGCAACAACAAAAACAAAAAAAAATGCTTTGTAATTAAGGTAATAAACAGAGTCTTATGATGATCCACAGTGTCTGTTGCTGTGCCCATCAGTGTGGCAGCCTCATCCTCATCATCACTCCCTCCTCACCCCATTCACACACACACACACCATTCTGCTCACGGCTGTTCATTCTCACTTTCATTCCACTCGTCACCTTGGTTAGTTCTGATCAACTTCCACCTCAGCTTGGCAAAATTGATACAAGACTTGATATCACGTGTTTGCCATTGGTCCTTCCTATCAAGACATTCTCACTGGACCAATGGCAAACACGTGGTGTCTTGATAGGAAGGAGTGAAGCAAGAGTAGATGACAACCTCTAATCCCAAACAGCTTGTTCTCTCATCAGAATTATTTTAACCTCAGAAAATAATAGTTGTGTTTTTGTGGTTGGTTTTTCTTCCAAAACATTAAAAAGGTTTCATGATATAAATAAAATATGGTATTTCCTGTTTTATTGATAATGATAATAATAGTAATATTTCAATTATCATAAATAATAGTAGCAACATACATCACTAAAAAAAAATAATAATTCAACAATATATTCAAATGCATCAAAAAAAAAAAAAAAAAAAAAAAAAAGTCAATATTCATAATATGGAAACCGTCAAAATTTGCACACACAATGTAACCAATTAGATGACAGGTTATGCTTGCTCCAGTTGTGTTATCCGAGTTATCGTCACTGTACTGTAAACGATGGAGAGACAACTAATGGTGTAATGGTTGTCATTTAGGGGTTATGTTAAGATTCACAACACTGTCCATCATTTTGTGTAAAGTACATACAGTATATAATAATGACTAATGATTAAAAGACAATAAGTGCACTGGCTTCATGTAACAGTCATGTCAAAGGTTGTGTTTAGATTCATATCATCGTCAATCATTTTGTCTAATGTTCATAATGTCTAATAAGTGCATCTTCATAAGGCATGTCCAAAAATTTACCTAGCTACAGACTACACGTTTCATTCCTTCACAATGACAGGTTGAGAACTCTTTATCTGGAATGGTAGGATCTGCAAGGAATACTCTGGGTTTAGGAACACACACATGCCTCTATATGAGAAAGAATTACATTCTGCCAAAAGAGAAGAATATTACAAAATCCATGCAAGCCTGTTAAGGTGTGATAATGGTTACATCCTTAAAAGTTAATGGAAACTAAAAATAACATGTGTATTAGAGGATGGTAATGCAAGAAACTATGGTACTTTTGTGTCATATTGGCATGAAAGTGTTAATAAATTACAAATGTCAGCACTAACTCCACCTTTTAGAATCTTAGAGTTAACATTCTCAACCTGTTTCTTTTCTTAAATTAGTAAAAAGAAAAAATCTGGCAGGCATAACACTTGACCTGACCTAACCCTGCCTGACCCAAGCTTCAGAGACCAAAGAGGCACACACTGACTAACTCTCTACACCTCCACAGCACACTGGGAGATGAGGGGGTCAGGTCATGCGATCCTCTGACACTCCAATCTCACATCAGGTGAAATTAGGTAATATTGTTTGCATCTCATCTCACCCATTCACATACCTTTCATCATACACACACACAAACAGATTACCAGACATACTTAGATGCCTCTCATTAAATACCTACATGGACAGATTAGTAAATCATAATATCCTACCAGGTGTAGATCTTGACAATGACAGAAACATAAAATAGGAAGGAGAAAGTATGTTAAGAAGATAAAATGTGTCATTGTAAACTGGGAGTAACTAAACACATCAAAACTTACATATGAAAAACAAATAAATAAAGGTAAGAAAATCCCAGATCTACAATGAAGGGAGAAAATGGATGTAAGAAATTAAGGATCACAGAATTACCTACACTAATACAAAGAAGAGAAAGGAAATGGATGACAAAAAAATGAAACAAAAAGGATTAGGGAGTTACAGAAAGAACAAAGGAAGAGGATGAAAACTTTGATTAAAAAAAATACCAAAGAATTACACTAATCACAGAGATAGAGAAAGGGAAGATGAAAAATTTGGCAAAGAATATTCCAGAATGATGCTGATTGAAGGAAGAGAAAGGTAAAGAGAGATGAGCTGGGAGAAAGATGAAGACTTAAGCGTAGTGGTGGTAGCCTTAGAGAGCCAGGCCGAACACAGAGACGATACAGAACATAGTCTTATTCTCCCAGCGCACAGTGCAAGACCCGTCCGTGTCATTGTTCCAGTAGCACGAACTGGCCGTGTGTAGACCAGCACCATTCTTCTGCATGATGACACATGATACTGAGAAGCAGAGTTTTTTTTTTTTTAGTAACAAGCTTCTACACAACAATAAAGAAGGCCAATCTATTTGACCTTCACTTTGCTATTGCTTGAAGTAAAAAAGAGTGACACATTGAAAGGAAGATATCAAAAGATAATATTGTCTTACTGTGAACCTTACTGTGAAACCAGACGTACCATACTGTATAACATTACAAAATTTTACTGAATTCTTTTTAGGAGAATTTGACAGCATATAAGGAAATTTCAAAAAATATTCTGAGGAAAGAAAAAAAAAAAAGTAGCAACAAAACAACTGATAGAAAAAAAAAATTTGAAAAATAAGCACGAGTCATCTAGCTCACCAATATACTTGAATGCCTTGTTGAGCTTGGACAGGTTACCCAGCACGTTCTCCACCACCTGCGAGGTCCAATTGTTGACCTTGGCACTGGTGTAAGCATTGCCGCCGATCACTGTCTCGATGCTCTCCTTGATGATGGTGCTCACCTCATCCACCACAAACTGATGCTGTGGCCGGTGACAGAAAGATCAGACTTTGCTTCATATATATATATATATATATATATATATATATATATATATATATATATATATATATATATATATTTATTCAGAACTGAGAGATTGGTGAGATAAAAAATAAGAATATATAAAAATGATCTCGAGATAAAACAAAGCTAAAACTACAGTAAAAAAGCTTTGTTCAGAATTGATAAGAAAAAAAAAACAATAATGTAGGGGAAAAACAAGCAGATTAATTCAAAACAGTTTAACTATATAAAAAAAAAGCTTCATTCGGGATTGAAAAGCTGGTGAGGTAAAAATGAGAAAAAAAAATAATATAGAGGAAAAACAAGCCGATTAATTCAAAACAACCACCCCCCGAAAAAAAAGAAAATATATATAATTATATATATATATATATATATATATATATATATATATATATATATATATATATATATATCACTTTCACTCAGAGTTTTACCGAATATTGAAGGAAAACTGTGGCTGTCTTGGTGGTGAGTGTGGAGGTTATGAATGTAAGGTTAGACACACAAATATCCCAGTTAAGGTAGTGAAAGCGTGTCTATGGTATTTTAAGTTAGGTAACCGTAGCAGCGTGCATGGTAGTTAGAGAAGAGTGTGGGTATAGTGACAAATTGAGTGACGAAGTGACGAGCACACACCAACACACATTACATAACCAAATCACCCCAAACAACACGACTAATAAGCCATCCCATCAATTACACCCCGAGACTCGAGTTGAGGTAATCCACATGACAACAATACCCACAGTGAGTCACTCGTAAAAGACTCTCGAAACATCTTGACTCACACGCCCATGTACCGATGCACCGCCCGTTAAGTTAGGCCATTTTAATCGTACTCAGAACACTCCATGGGTAATTGTGATGGGTTAGAGAGGTGGGTGAGGCTCTAATTTACTTACCTCCTCGCTCTGAGTAACGTCTTCCATCTTGTTTGGGATATACGGGTAAAAATGTCAAGCAATGTCTGGCCTTCTTCTGGACTCAGCTGAGGTCCACAACACGGCGTCCGATTTCGTGACTCACGGCATTACTTCTGTTGCTCTAGTTAATATATATTGTCCCTTTTTAAGATTTTATTTCCATCTTTTCAGTTTTGAATTAATTTTATAATGTTTTAATAGCTTTATGTATTTCTAAGGAAGATGATGAATGCGCGTGTTCGATTTCTTAATTCATGACCTTAATTCAAAACATCTGATTTTCGCTCTTAAATTTTACGCTGTCCTTCTATACATATACATATACATATACATATACATATAAATTATGTCCTTTCTCTGATTCATATAACCAGTCAAGTTGGTTTCAATGCAACATATTTTCACGGCTTCATACAACCTTTATTTTCTCCCAGAGGTTAGATTGTTCTATACATATTGACGTTTTCCCTCTTTCCAGCCACTATATTAATGTTTGATCACAATTTCTAACTGTAGTTCAAGAAATGCCAAAAGACTTTTACTGAGGAGCGAGCGGTCTCGAACACTTGTGGTCAGCGCCGCCCACTACACTCTGACAGGGCAGCGGCTAGCGACCAACAGTCATTGCTAAGTGCGAGTGCGACGATACATTACTATACACTGCTACTGATCAGCTGCAGGCAGACATCTCGACTCAGACAAGTAAGACAAGTGAAAACAAATCGTCCTTCTATCAGCAACATATAATTTAATACCACCTCCAAGAAAGTATTATGTTTCCATTTTCCTTCCTTTGACAGTTCTCTCAATCTCTTGTTTCTTCATCAAGGGCTATTTTCAAAGGGATGAGTTTAGTTCTCTTAGTCGTCTTTCCACTGGTGATACAAAACTCCTATCACTAGAATACTGAAATCCCCACTGAAATACTGAGTCTGTGGAACACGTTTGCAAGTGTTGAATTATTAAACACTGAAATTAACGTTTACGGTTTTATTGTATTATTTTCAAAGGATTAACATTTTTTTTTCTATCAGTGGTGGTATATATATTCTTTTGAACTATATTACTATTATGAGATCGAAGAAAACATTTGAAAATATACAGTAACAAACGGCATGGATGGTGTAATGTGTTGGGAAGTAGCAGAGATAAGCTACCCCTGCATTGCCATTCGGTACCCTGCCCTGGCAATGATAAACCCAACGTACCTTCAAACTAACTTGCAACTTGTCGTGTTTACAGAGGGAGACAAAACACAAAAGGTAGCTGTGTTATTCATGTTGCAGGGACTTAAACTAAATAAAAAAAAAAAAAACTTTACAGAAATTAAATCAAAAAGTTATAAAAAAAAAAAAAAAGCGAAAACACAGCCCGCGTTGCAATTACACGTAAATTCGTTATACATGTTACAGGAACTCTTGGCACGTGTCACTGGGAGGCCTTTTGACTCTTGGCACCTTTCCTTTATTTATTTTTTTTTCAGTGTTACGAAATTATAAAAGTACTGAGGCCCTTGAAACCCCAATTAAATAACCAACGTAGCCTGCAAGGAGAGAATAGTTTGAGAATGTTCTTGGGATAATATAGGACATTTTTTGAGAGGCAAGAGTGAAAAAAAAATTCTTCTTAAAACTTGAATATTATATAAGGAACAGATATGAGTAATGGTAGGGAACACTTGTTAAGAGAGAAGGTCGAGAATAAGCCAGTCAAGTAGAAATGTGTGATGGACATACGGTGGCGTTGTAAACAATATGAGCGACAAAAAATAGTAGTAGTAGTAGTAGTAGTAGTAGTAGTAGTAGTAGCTGTAATATAGTATTTAACCAGAAACTTTAACCAGAAACTTTACATAATTTCACGTTGCAGAAATATTAACATGTACCTTTTTTTTTCTTTTCGTTCAGCTTGTCAATTATCTTACTCCATCTTAGAGTAGGCCATGAATAACGCGTGTTTGGCATTGCTGTTTGGAGAAGGTAAATGATGCATGCTCGGTCTGCTTAGTGCTGGCTCTGATGGGTTACGGTAATCAATATTCCAATACCAGAACTACATGCTCTTCTTCTTCTTCTTCTTCTTCTTTTCTTAATTGTTCTTGTACTTCTTATCCTTCTTCTTTTCTCTTCAATTATCTTCTTTTGATCTTCTTGTTCTTGTTTTTTTTTCTACTACTACTACTACTACTACTACTACTACTACTACTTTACAATTCCCGATGGGGTGAGTCGCTCTTGTAAGCTCTCCCCATGCAGTGACTTATATCACGTGCCTCGTCCTCCTCTTCCTTTAGGTCCCGCTGCATCACTCCTCCATGCCCCCACACCATCCATCCCCTATATATGTAGCTTACTGATAAGAAGTTCTCTATACATTTCTGACACCCTGAAATACCCATGGGTAACCGAAAATCCTTGTCTGCTGGTGGAAACACGGAGTAGTACGGAAAAAAATAGGAAAAGTCTGCAAGTGTTCCAAGATTCTCAAGGGCGAATTCTTGGAAACCGAGGAAGGAGGAAGGAGGGAAGGGAGGATCAGACGTTAATCACCCGTATCCCCTCCTCCTCCTCCTCCTCTTCTTCTTTTTCTTCTTCCACCCTCCAAACGTGGTGTGTAGTATCCGTTGCATCATAAACCTGCATGAAATCTTAAACGGAATTCTGGTAACGCGTGTTGTGTATCTCGGGATATTCTCTACGTAAGGTTAAATTTGGGAGATATTTATTTGTTATTATTGTTAGCATTGTCATTATTTCATTTTTATAGGTTGAAATATTGTGAATTTTCTACTCCTTTTCTCCTTCCCTCTACGAGATTGATATGTGTAATAGTAGTAGTTGAGAGAGAGAGAGAGAGAGAGAGAGAGAGAGAGAGAGAGAGAGGATGGGGGGCCAGGTCTTGGTGGGGGGGATTATTGTTTACATTCTGGCGTGAAAGGTAAGGAGAGTGTAAAGTTGCTCCTGCCTCTGCTCTGCCTCTCTTCCCTTCCCTTCCTCTCGGCCTTGATCTGAGCGTCCCGCCGTCTGCAAAACCAAGGTTGCGCATCTGCCATTTCTTTTACCTCACTGCCACACTCACGCCTCATAAACACCCGTAAATCCACAGTAAAGGGACTGAAACATTTTACAATAGATTTAGAGACGTGCTTCAGGGATAAACTTGTGTCAAAACGTCCTTTACCACATCAAAACAAACACGAGAACTCGGTACAAAAGAACCCACTGACCTGATTTTTCATGACATCACAACACTCACGCTGATTGGCCGCTCTAGCAGTGACGCAACACCTTCCTAAGCCAGTGATTGGTCTAGGTGGAGAGAGACGCAATAGTTGTCATTCGCATCACCCAAACAAACCTTGTGATTGGCCACGTGGTTGTGTCTCCCCGTGGCATGCTCCTCCCCCTGCTACCCCTCCGGCAGCAGCGGCAGTAGTAACACGTAAGGCCGGGCCGAGATTGGTAGTGTTGACTTACCCTTGGCGTGGAGGGTTAGTACGCCGCCACCTGTGAGGGAAGCGAGGTAAAAGAGAAGGTAATGTCAAATGTCACGTTTACCTGGTGGGAGAAACGAGTGCCAGGAAGCTTTGGCAGTAGTAAGTGAAGACGAAAAGTGACTGTGAGAGAAGGCCGGGACAGGAAAGGAGTAGCAGGCTGACTGACAGACAGACAGGAAATTCTATGTGTATGTGTGTTGGTGTGTGCGTGTGTGTCGTGGTGTACGTCAGTGAAACCCCGCAGTGCACATGTTACTGTTCAATGTGGCTGTGATGTTACTGGGAGGCGGCAAGGTGTTGTTACTATTGCATTACGCCAACACCGGGTGACATTTGTGCCTTATGCGTGGCTCCCGCTCCGCTCATGCAGGCACTCGAACCTTCCTTCCTCCACACACACACACACACACACACACACACAGAGAGAGAAGAAAAGCATGTACATAATTAGTTTTACAGAAGAGCAGTGAATCAATGTGTGTGTGTGTGTGTGGTTCAAGGAATAGATAACGACGAAATATTATTAAATACATGCTTAAGAAACACACACACACACCACCTGAAATGACAAGCAGTGTAGCTGACTCGTTATGACTATATTGATGCCGTCTAGTGCTGCCTCGCTCGTGTCAAGGGCCCTGGCGCGGGGATAGGGGGTGGGGAAGCGATCACGGGGGCAGATTAACTTCTTCAGTACTGGGACGCTGTTTTACCATGAGTTATGAATATGACTGGACGATTTTATTTACACTAGGAAGGGTCTTTGGAGGTTAGAAGATTACTGGCCAGTCTTCACTATTTCAATCCCCACATAAGTTTATGAATCTGTATAAAATCACCAGAATGAATATGAAAACGTATCATGGTACTGAAGATCTTAACGTGACGCAAGGAACGGGTTAATAAGAGAAGGAAGGAAGAAATATAAATGTTGGTACTGTGGGATTTCAAAGTGTTAGAAAAGGTGGCAGATTTGTTGTTATTGTTGTTATTGTTTTTTTTCAGGTGATACAATGAATAGGTTAAGTTCTAGAGGAGGAAGACATTTAATAAAAAAAAAAAAACTTAAATTATGTTTGCTGAGGAGATAAGTATGAGGCAATGACTAGCTGTGTTGTAGCTTAGAATATTAGGATATACGAAGTGAGATTGGAATTTGTTTGTCATTTTTTTGTTTTAGTGTTTTAATGTGATGCAAGGAACAAGTAATATGATAGCAGAGGGAAGGAAGGAGAGAAGGAACCGATGTATTGGAGTTAGTTGGTATTTTTGTTAAGGTAGAAGAAAGGGAGGAGAGAATGGAGCGTTTGTTGCTGTTTTGTTTAGTGTTTTGATGTGACGCAAGGAGACAAGTGATAAGGTTTAACTACATGGAAGAAAGGAGCGAATTATCTAATGTATATAAGGAATTCCAGTGTTACAAAGCGGTATTATATTTTGTTGCTATATTTCTTAGTGTTTTAATGTGATGCAAAGAGAGAATGAGTGAATGAATAATGGGTAATGCAATAAACAATGATATATTACGTTAGAGAGAAGGAAGGAGAGAATTAACTGATGGAATTTGGAATTTGAGTTTTACAAAGCGATATTAGAATGTGTTGTTATGTTTCTTAGTGATACAAAGAGAGAAAGAATGGATGAATAAGGCCTGTGATGCAAGAAACAATGATAGATTACGATAGAGAGAAGGGAAGAGAGAATTAACAGATGTATATATGGAATTTGTGTTATAAAGCAATATTAGAATTTATGGCCATATTTCTTAGTGTTTTAATGCGATGCAGAGAGAAGGAATGAAGGAATAAGGTCTGTGATGCAAGAAACAATGATAGATTACGATAGATGAAGGGAAAAAAGTAAATGATGTACATATATAATTTTAGTGTTACAAAGTGATATTAGAGTTTGTGGTCATATTTCTTAGTGTTTTAATGTGATAAGAAGAGGGAAGGAGTGAATGAACTATGTGTAGTAATTTCCCAGGCTCTCCCAAAGCATCTAACACTCCCCCAGGTTACTCATACACCATCCCACACTCTCCCAAAACACATCATACCTCGTCAAACTCTCTCACTCCTCAAAACTTTCCCAAAACAGACCACTGTCCTCTCCCTCACTCACTCATCAGCTGTTACCATATGAAAGGAGTTGACGTAAGGAATTTAAAGTAGAAGAGAGGAACGGAAGAAATAAATATGTAGAGCAGGGTAGAATTTGTGTGGAAAAGAGAATAATAGGTATTGATTTTTCTTCTGGGTTTTTATCAGTTTAGTTATTATTTATTACTGTTTTCTCTAGGTGGTGCAAGGAGCAGGTTATAGAGGAAGAAGGGGGGAGGGAGAAGTTGAGTAGAAGTATTGGTTAGGTAGGGTTTCCAATGTTACGAAACACGAGAGAGAGAGAGAGAGAATAATGTTACTTTTCTATCCTTTAATCATCTTTTTTTATCCCTGTTTGGTGTTTTTTGTGTGTTTTATCATTCTTTTCCTTTGTTTAACCCCTTCAGTACTGGGACGTTTTATTACCTCGAGTTTCTGGAATACGACTAGACGATTTTATTGCCATTAAGGAAGGGTCTATGGAGGTCGGAGGATTAATGGCCAGTCTTCACTATTTTAATCCCCCACATGAGTTTGTGAAGCTGTATAGAATCACTAAATAGTAACAAGAATGAATGTGAAAAATGGCATTGATCAAATATTTCCGAATAATACTAATACCCTTCCTTAGTGTGTGTGTGTGTGTGTGTGTGTGTGTGTGTGTGTGTGTGTGTGTGATGGGGTTGTATCCATTTAGCACTAGTTTATCACACAACATACCTACGTAATACAGAACATCGATTTGTCACTTAATCAATAACAAGGTGAGGGTGTTATATTTCGCCTCAAACTTTACATTATAAGAGTGGATTTTAGTTTAAACGAGCAATTAATGAGTCTAATGGGTTAAATACATGGAAGATAGTTGCTATTTTACTTGTTGTGCTGTGTGTGTGTGTGTGTGTGTGTGTGTGTGTGTGTGTCATAAGGACGGAAGTCTGGTATGTAAACACGTGATTGTAGGGTGTTGTCTGTTTTCTTTTCGTTTTTTTTTTTTCTTTTAGTCTGTTTCCTCTACGCTTTTTTTTTTTTCACTCTTTCTTCCAACTTCTTATCATCTCCTCATCTTTTCCCCCTTCCCCGCAGTACTATACCACTGCTACTGCTTCTACTACTGCTGCTGCTACTACTACTACTACTACTACTACTACTACTACTACTACTACTACTACTACTACTACTACTACTACTCATCTCCTTATCACTCTCTCCCCCGACACCCTCATTCTACTACTACTACTACTACTACTACTACTACTACTACTACTACTACTACTACTACTACTACTACTACTCATAAACCATAGAAAACAACATAAACTGGTATAACACACACACACACACACACACACACACACACACACACACACACACACACACACACACACACACACACGTACACTGTTTATCATCACCCACATAACAGAAAGAGAGAGAGAGAGAGAGAGAGAGAGAGAGAGAGAGAGAGAGAGAGAGAGAGAATGGTATTTCTATATATAGTTCAAGTTCACGTAGGAATGACGTATTCTCTCTCTCTCTCTCTCTCTCTCTCTCTCTCTCTCTCTCTCTCTCTCTCTTCCATTCAACAACTAGAGCTTTTGTGTGTGTGTGTGTGTGTGTGTGTGTGTGTGTGTGTGTGTGTGTGTGTGTGTGTGTGTGTGTGTGTGTGTGTGCGCTTAACTTCCTGTCCTTTATTTTTCGTATTTTATCTCTCTCTCTCTCTCTCTCTCTCTCTCTCTCTCTCTCTCTCTCTCTCTCTCTCTCTCTCTCTCTCTCTCTCTCTTCCTTTCCTTTCCTCCTCCTCCTCCCTCCTCCCTCCCTCCCTCCCTCCCTCCCTCCCAATATAACACCTGCGTAATTTCAAGCAACTGTCGAATACGAGAGAGAGAGAGAGAGAGAGAGAGAGAGACTGACTTAATTAGCCACTCAGGATCAATTCGCATGTTTATAAAAGGACATAATTCCTTAAGGAGGACAAGGAATGTGTGTGGAAGTAGCCAGGCAGTGTTGACAGTATTATAGTATTGTGTTCAAGTCTTCTTCATGTTTATTTCTCCTATTTATTTATCCTTTCTCTTGACTTTTCTTCTTCATCTTCTGTTGAGTGTTCTTTTCCTATTCTTCTTATTATTCCTCCTCCTCCTCCTCCTCCCTCTCTTTTTTTTTCTGTTCATTTTCTAACTGGTTCTTGACTTTTCTTCTCTCTCATCTGCTTGGGTGTTCTTTTCGTATTCCTCTTCCTCTTCTTCTTCTTCTTCTTCTTCTTCTTCTTCTTCTTCTTCTTGCTCCTCCTTCTCCTCCTCCTCCTCCTCTTTTATTTTTCTTTGTTTTTTTTCTGTTCATTATCTAACTGGTTCTTGACTTTTCGTCTCTCTCTTCTGTTTAGGTATTCTTTTTCTCCTCCTCCTCCTCCTCCTCTTTTTTTTTCTCTGCTCATTTTTAAAGGGTTCGTAACTTTTCTTCTCTCTTTTTTGTTTGAATGTTCTTTTCCTCCTCCTCCTCCTCTTCTTCTTCTTCTTCTTCTTCTTCTTCTTCTTCTTCTTCTTCTTCTTCTTCTTCTTCTTCTCCTTTTTATCTGCTCTTTATCTAACGAGTTCCTGTCAGTTTTAATCTTCCTCTTCTGTTTGAATGTTCGTTTCCTATTCTTCCTCCTCCTCCTCTTCCTCTTCCTTCTGAGTCTTTTTTTCTGTTCTTTTTCTGTTCTTTCTCTTAACTGTTTGATTCTTCCTCTTTTGTTGCCTAGATATTATTTTCCCCTTCATCCTCGTCCTCCTCCTCCTTTTCCTTCTAAGTCTTTTTTTCTTGTATTTTTCTAACGATACCCTTAAGTTTTTTCTTTTTTCATCTTTTGTTGCTTGAATATTATTTTCTTATTCTTCGTCTTCTTGCTCTTCCTTCCAAGTTTCTTTTTTTCTTCTATATTTTTTTCTCTTTTTGTAGTGCCAGGCTAACAAAATCTATATAACTGAGAGCAAGAAACACCGAGAACGTAGCTAATCATCTCTCTCTTGAAGGACAAACACAAACACCTACAGAATCTGGCTAATTATCTCGTGCGACCTTGAAGAAATAAAAGTGGTGAGAGAGCAGACCGTTTCAGTACACGGGTCTTATGTGTGGTGGTAAGTCTTTTCTGGTATTTTTCACTCGATTATATACTGACAGGTTAACTAAATTGGTGCATAATTGAGAAGAGAAGCAGTGTAGACGTAGCTAACCATCTCTCTCTCTTGGAAATAGTCTTGGTGAGAGAAATAGTAAGTCTTATTAGGGATCGAGGCGTCAGGCAGATCACATTCGCATCCACCAGAAAAAAAAGAACAATAAAAAAATGCAGAAAAAGGAAAAATAATTAGGTAATGTTTTTTCAGGTGTTTTATCTCTTGTTTATATAGTGACAGGTTAACTAAATTGGTGCATAATTGAGAGGAGAAGCAGTGCAAACGTAGCTAACCATCTCTCTCTCTCTCTCTTGGAAATAGTCTTGGTGAGAGAGCGGATCGAGAGTTTCAGGATACTGGTCTAGGTCTTAGGTGTGGAGGTGAGCAGGTTTAGGGGTCGAGGAGTCAGGCAGAACACATTCACATCCACCAGAGAAAACAAAACAAAACATATAAACAAATCAGTTAATTACTTAAAAAAATACTGCAGAAAAAAAGGGAAAAATAATCAGGTAATGCTTTTCTCTTGTTTTTATAGTGATTGTTTAACCAAATGTGTACCTAACTGGGAGGAGAAACACTGGACACGCAGCTGATCACCTCTCTTGAAAACAGTCGTAGTGAGAGCAGAGCGTTTTAGTACACTGGTCTATGGCTCGTTTTCTGAATCACTTCTGTGCTTCACCTCCACTATTTCAGAAGGCTTTATTTGAATTTACACGAGTTTTTAAGGTGTTTTATGGTTCTAGAGGCAGAGTGACAAGATTTCTACATTACTAACTGGAGAAACACTCTTGAAAACCCCGCGAATCATCCATGTGTCCTTGGAATATAGTCGTGGTAGAAGAGTGGGGCGCTTCAGGACAGCAGGCCTTCTAAGTTGTATGTGTGGTGTTCTTGCAGAAATGGTCATGTCAGCCATCCTGAAGGACCTGAGGGCAGCCTTTGGGGATGTGGAGGCGGCGCCCTACACTGTGGTGGTGGAGCGAGGGGTGAGTCACCTAATCTGACCTTACTTGATTTAATTTTGAAGTAATTTGTTGCTGGTGTTGTTAGTTTGTTTTATTTATTTGTTTATTTATTTATTTTTTTTTAATTTTTGGATGTTAATGACCTGATCTGACCTCACTTTGACTTACCTTTCCTCTCTAACCGTACCTAACCTAACCTCGCCTCATCTCACCTAACCTCACCTCACTCAACCTAACCCAATCTTACCTAAGCTTACCTTACCTTACTTCACCTAACTCAACCTAACCTAATCTTACCTGACCTTACCTCACCTAACCCAACCTAATCTAATCTTACCTGACCTTATCTTACTTAACCTTGTCTAACCTTACATTTGATATCAATCTCTAATGTATTTTGTTTCCTTGCTTACTCTGTTTTGTTTTGTACTTTTTTTCTTTGACCTCGCAGTAACGGTGACCTAACTTTAATTGACCTAGCCTTGCGTAACCTTACTTAACCTGACTTTTGAGACTGAAGGAACTTATATCATAGTTATCTTGTTATTTTTAGTTCTTGTTTTCTTTCTTTTTTTTTCCCTTTTTTGCCATTACAGTGACAATGACCTGACTTGACCGTATGTGACCTAGTTTGACCCTGAATTAACTGATCTCATGTGTTATTATCCTTCCATTTATTTTATTCTATCTATTTATTATTTTTTATACATTTTTATTGGTCTCTCAGTAACGGTGACCTGAGCTAACTTGACCTAACCTAACCTCATTTTATTTGACCTTGAAGTAATATATTCCACGTTTTTAGTTAGTCTTGTTCTTTTGTTCTTGTTCTCTACTTTTTCTTGTCCTTGCAGTGACATTGACCCGAGCTGACCTGACTTGACCTGACCTTAGCGAGCCTGACCTTTTACTTGACTTTAAAGTGACGTGGTCTTCCTGTTATCGTTTTTTATTTTTGTTTTCATGACCTTTTAACGATGGTGACCTGATGTAACCTGACATTAGCTGAGATGACCTGACCTTTAATATGACTCTGAAGTGACGCATTCCTTTTGTTCTTTCTTTTTTTTCTTTCTTTCTATTCTTTTCTTTTTCTTTCATTCATTCATTCTTTTTTCCTTTTTCTTTTCTTCTTCTTGTTTTTGTTCTTCTTTTTGTCTATTTCCTTCTTTTCTTGGCCTTTTAGCCTGACCTTCCCCTGACCTTGGCTTGACCTTTGTGTGACCTTTCGCGAGGATAATTATGCATGTGTGTTTGACCTTACCACCATTCTGAAGATTTATGTGTGAATTATAGTAACTGTGTTTTGTCATGGGGATAATAATGGTTCCCCTCTCTCTCTCTCTCTCTCTCTCTCTCTCTCTCTCTCTCTCTCTCTCTCTCTCTCTCTCTCTCTCTCTCTCTCTCTCTCTCTCTCTCTCTCTCTCTCTCTCTCATTGAATATATGTATGTATGTATTTAGCTGTTTGTCTATCTGTCTCTATCTATCTATCTGTCTATCTATCTACTATTCATATATCTGTTTATTTGTATGTCTGTCTGTCTGTCTCTATTTATCTATCACTTTGTTTCTATGTCTATCTACCTATTTGCCGTCTATCTGATCCGTCTATCTATCTCTGTCTATCCATCTTCCTATCATTGAATCGATATGTCTATTTCATCTGTTTATATATTTACCATTGTCTGTCTCTCCGTCTCTATCCATCCACTTATCTCTCTAACAGTGTGTCAATCAGTCAATATGTTTGCTTAACTAACTATCATCTGTCTACCTTATATTCTCGCATTTATCTTTATCATCTCACTCACTCTTCTTATCTCATCACATCGACATATCTCTCTGTCTATCTATCCATTTATCTATCTGTCAATACATCAACCTCATCTTCACCATCATTAATCGCACACCAGACTGCCACTCCCAAGTCTCTCTCGAAACCATCAATGCTATCCGTGCTCTATTAGATACTTTTACTTCTCAGCCTACGCTCATCATCACGGGAAATTTTAATCTACCAATTATAGATGGTCCACGACTCCATCAAAGGAGGCTCATAAAGTATCTGAATTACATACCAACTTCTCACACCTCAATTTTTTTAATCTATTAATCACCTTCCTTTCACTCTCCCCGACCTCATCACACCAACACACACCCTCCCTCTACCACCATCACACACTGACGCTTCTCCTCCCCCCACACAGGGTTATGAGGAGAGGGTGTATCCAGCAAGGCAGTGGGTCTGTACTACAATGGCAGGCCCCAGCAGACACGACCTGGTGACGCCCATGTTCAGGAGGCTCTTCTGTTACATCTCCGGCAGGAATGACCCGAGTGAGTACTAGTGGTGGTGGTGGAGGTGGTGGTGGTTTGGTTGTGGTGGTGGTAGTAATGGTGGTGCTGGTGATAATAGTGGGGTTAGGTTAGTAGTAGTAGTAGTAGTAGTAGTAGTAGTAGTAGTAGTAGTAGTAGTAGTAGTGGTGGTAGTAGTAGTAGTAGTAGTAGTAGTAGTAGTAGTAGTTGTAGTAGCAGCAGCAGCAGCAGTAGTAGTAGTTGTAGTAGCAGCAGCAGCAGTAGTAGTAGCAGCAGTAGCAGTAGTTGCAGTAGTAGTAGCAGCAGTACTAGTAGTAGTAGTAGTAGTAGTAGTAGTAGTAGTAGTAGTAGTAGTAGTAGTAGTAGTAGTAGTAGTAGTAGAAGTAGAAGTAGTAATGGTGGTGATTATGATAACAGTGCTAGTAATAGCGAGATAGATTACGTGAGGTTAGTAGTAGGTAGTAGCAGTAGTAGTAGTAGTAGTAGTAGTAGTAGTAGCAGTAGTAGTAGTAAACGAGACTTCAAACATTGCATCTCTATTAAAATTTCTCATCAAGGAAACTAACTCATCTCTTCCCCTGATTACACTCTCACACCACGGCGATGCAGAACCCAAATCAACAATAATGATAATGATAGCAACAACAACAACAACAACAACAACAACAACAACAACAACAATCTAAGCATCCTTCCCTCAACAGACGTGAGGATCGACATGACAACCCCGGTGGTAACTTTAGTGGAACCGAAGCGAAGTGAGGGAGAGAAGAACGGAGAGAGCAAGGACATAAAGACACAACACTGCTCTTCTAACGGCACGTCCTCGCCTACTTCCCCTGCTTCCTCCTCCTCCTCCACCTCTTCCTCCATCTCCACCCCCTCCTCCCCGGCCTCCTCGTCCTCCTCCCCGCTGCCTGTGTACACAATGGGTTTCCTCATCCCCGCGTCGCACCAGGAGACACCGCCGCCGTCCTCTGATAAGAATATTTTCTTTGAAGATCGCCCACAGTTAGTCGTCCTCTGCAGGTGTGTGTGTGTGTGTGTGTGTGTGTGTGTGTGTGTGTGTGTGTGTGTGGTTATTGTGATATATTGGTTGTGTTTCTATATTTATTGTTGTTGTTTTTGTTGTGGTTCATTTCTTCCTTCTCCACTTTTTTTTTTTTCCTCCTGTTTTCATCTTTCTTCTTCGTCTTCTAGCTGTTTTCATCTTTCTTCTTCGACTTTTGTTTCTTATTTTCTTCTTCGTCTTTTTTCTTTTTTCCTTTTATTATTCTTTTTCGTGTTTAATCTCGTATTCTGAAACGCTTCGCTCTCTCACCATCACTATTCGAAACCCCACAAAAATCACTAGTCAGGTTCTCAAAAGTGCTTCTGCTCTTATTACTATGAAAGTATTGTTAATCTGTCATTAGAACCGTAAAGAGATAATTAAACACCCACATCACTTCATCTGGAGAGCATTTTGAAGATAATAGAGGGGGTGACAAAAGTGTTTCAGGATACACACAACCTTAACTAATTTCATCTTTGCTAACCTTTGCCTAACTTAACCTAACCTATACCTTCATCTTAGCTATCCTTTCCCTCATCTACCTTAGCTAACCTCATCTTAGTTAATCTTTGTCTCATTTCCCTTAGCTAACCTCATCTTAACTAATCTGTGCCTCATCTATCGTAACCTAACCTCATCTTAGCTAACCTTTGCCTCATTTACCGTAACCTAACCTAACCTTCATCCTTACTAACCTTTCGCTCATCTACCTTAACTGACCTCACCTTAGCTAACCTTTGGCTCATTATCGTAACTCAACCTCATCTTAACTAATCTTTCCCTCATTTACCATAACTTAACCTAACTCACCTTACTGAATCACTCGCTCATTAACTCACTCACTCACCCACCACCTATCTTTTACTCATTACCGTAACCTAACCTCATCTTAACTAACCTTTCCCTCGTTTACCATAACTTAAACTAACCCACCTTATTAAATCACCCACTCACTCACTCACTCACTCACTCACTACCTCCACACACAGGCGGTTCAGCGGGTACATGAATGATGAAGTGGTCGCCAAGGAACTCGCTGCCTTACACCAGTCAATAATCAACAACGGAGAGGAGGAGGGCGTGGACTTCTCCCGTTACTATGTGGCAGGTTATGATCCACCCTTCAAACTGCTGGGGAGACGGAACGAGGTGTGGGTGGTGAAGAAAGTGAGCGAGAATAGGCTGAATGGATGCAATGGAAGCGAGGTGTCGCTAAACGGGGTGCTGATGAAGGAGGAGCAGCTGGGTGATGATGATATGGTACAGTTGGTTACAGAGAACGGGAATGATGAAGTGATGTTATCCTGAAAGACGATACTGGAGGAGGAACTGTGGAGCTGGTGGTGATGTTTGGTGATGCGGTAAGTGTTGGTGTTGAGAGAAACTGTGCTTGGTGCTTTGTGGTGTTAGTGTTATAGTGAGGTTGTGATGTGTCTCTCGGAAGGAAATGAAAGTAGAGTTGAAAAAAATATGTGTTTGAAAAAGAGTATATTTTTCGAATTTCTAAAAAAGGGGATATGAAAAACAGTGAAGTGAAGTGAATATATTTAAAACTGATGGGGAAATGGAAAAAAAAATAGTGTTTGAAACGAATATTTTCAGACCAATGGAAAAAAAAAATATGGGGAAAAAGGAATAGTGTTTTAAAGAATATAATTAACTATTTTAACTTAATACACTTTTACCTTTCTTTCTTTTGATGGGTACTGAAGTCGTTAAGAAGAACAATTCGTATAAATTAAGAACTAAATAAAATAAAGCGAAAAATATTTTAAAAGATATACAATTGACTAACGTGTTTAAAAATGAATTATGTTTGTTCATTAATTGTCCCGGCAAAGTATTAGAGTAAA
>NC_059264.1:3976582-4001582 GCF_017591435.1 Portunus trituberculatus | reverse complement strand
TGTCTCGTCAGAGACTGCAGCAGATCAAACAGTGAAACAGTACTGTGTAGGTCAGGCGTTTCTATCTCATTCGTCATCAAGTGTTACTGTCACGAGAGTGTCATCGTTACTAGATTTCTCGTCAAGCGAACTTTCCTACTGTAACTATGAATGCCGGTATATAATTAATATTGTTTGATGGAGACATTCCGCCAAGCTGCTTTCAGTAGAGTGTTCTTGCCGCTGCTGCAGTACTATGTGTATGTAACTAGTAGTGGAACAGTCGCAGCCCTCGTCCTTATGATCCATTTTGGGATAGGCTGTTGTGTGACGTTATCTACAGTAAAGTCTCTCGTATTGTATGAATGTCTCCCTCCTTTTACACACATGTGCAGGGCAAAACCGCTTTCCAAAGACAGGTTTCAAGGGTAAAGTACAGTGATCACAAATGCCGTACTTGAAGACAGCGCGCTGCTGTGTTGTATTGGCGATATTTATTCAGGCGAACAACAATTATGTAGCAAGTGAAGAGCGACTTCCGTGCCGTTAACATTTCCAACCTATGCTTACCTACCCATGGTTACAGCCAAGCAGCAGTGATAAAAAAAGGTGGTGAGCGTGGGATCGGGTATACGTCCACGCATTGGTTCGAATCCCACCACGTACAGCCATAAAACACTCCCGTTTGTCGAATGGGTTAAAGTTACCTATATGTCACCATGATACCCCAGATTCCACCACACCCAGACTCCACCATAAAACAAACACCCAAGATGAGCTTGGGTGGTGGTATGGGCCCTAATATGGGTACCACTGTAAATAAAATTGCCTGCGCCACTAATGGGCTTAAACGGAACAGCGCTTCCTTAAATACGCATGTATGCCTACAGGCGCTGTAGGCCTTACCGTGTACAGAAAATATAGGTATGTATTATGCAAAAAGAGGGTCCGGCTGGCGTCAGGCAAACCGGGCTTTGGAGCACGAGAAGGAAAAGGCAGATCAGGAATGGGGCGTGTTTGGACGACATTGTTACCATATATAGCACTATTGAAGAGACACCATATATAACATGAAAGACCTCAATGTTCATCCACCGCATGGCGCAGGACTTGCTTGGGCCTCATGCAAGCCTTGCTTCAGTACACCACTGTGGATATTACCACCTTCACCACATTTGGGATACCACCTGCACAAGAAAATACTTTGTAGCAGATACATTTCTTTATTAATCCCGACCCGATATTATAAAGTAAATTTGAGAGTTCCTATAGCGTGGTTAGTAGCGCGCCTCGCAAACCACCAGCTTGGCGTCTGAGCAGGCGTTCTCATGCACCCAGATACTGTGCAGGGCGAGCAGCGCGGCCTCCACGGACAAACAGTCATGGCCAGGCAGGTTCACACCGGATCTGTGGCGGGACGAGTCAAAATTACATCAAGTGCTACCTTACTACTAGCAAGAGAAACACGACCATGGACTAACTCATGTAGAGATGGCTGCCACACGCCAGAAAATAAAGCATTACCTGTTAATGAAGCCGCGAATAGAGTACGGTGCGGTGGTGCTGGTGTCCCTGGTCCACACGGCGGCATGGGCATCTGCGGGGTAACAGAACATGCAGAAATTTAACAGTCTACATGCCACAGCCAAGCTACATGCAACTCTCACATACGTGCAGTGCCTACTAAACACTAACATTATATACGCTATAATATTAACTATATAGATCCACAGCCACACCAGTCCGCTGCAAGACTGCGTGCAGCAGACTCACAGTAGCTCAGCAAATAGTGGATGAAGGAGACCTCGGTGGTGTCGTCAATCCTGAGCACCTGGAAGTGGTAGGGCTGGCTGAGGTGGTTGAGGCCGTTGCAGTAGTCCGCCGCCTGCTGGTGGGTGAAGCGGTGGCCGGGCTGGAAGCACCACGAGAAGTGGTACAGGCTGCCTTGGTACGCCACGTGCACCTAGAAATAGAATAACGTCAACGCAGGCGTGCGTGTTGTGTAGCCACCATAAAAAAAAAAAAACGCTATCCACTGAGCGTAGATACACGGTTCAACAAGTGGACAAGGGCAGGCACTCACCAGAGAGTAGGTGCTGGGGCACTGAGGCAGTGGCGGCAGCACGCCCTGAGGTACGCCGAACTGCGGGGCGGCGGGTTGCGTGACGGAGAACAGCGAGGGTTGGGGTGGCGGCACGAAGGACAGGCCGACAGAAGTTGGTGGCTGCACGACCACGGCAGGCTGGGGGGCGGGACCGACACTTACGAAAGACTGGATCGGAACAGAACCGGAAGAAGGCACTTGCACTACCACCGGGGGCTGATCATTGTCGTTGACGTTATAGGAGACGACTTGTCCTTCAGTCACCGCCATCACAACAGCCACCACAGCAATCACGCACCACATCTGAAACATCAACTATCACCATGCACGCCACATCTACCTGACACTTAACAACACACCACCAACAACGCTACCACTTAAGGGCGCAACGCAACGCAACACAACATAACACCACCATCACCAACGCCAACACACAACTCACCTTGTCTGAGTGTTTGGTGGTGAGACTCGGGAAACTCTGCCGCCTGGTCTCCCCGCACTGCTCCTCTTCAACTCTGCCACCGCCTGATTGGTCCAGGCCGGCACACGCCTCGCTCACCTACTGGAAGCCTGAGGCCACTGCTGCTTAATAGTGATCACCCTCGCCCTCGTCTGATCAAATCACGAGGCATTAGCATACTTTATCACATCACTCATGACGCCCGACACGCTGTGCAGCAGTGTGCAACGTGGAGCGTGCAGCGTTCAGCGTGCAGCACGTAGGGAGCTAAGTCAGACGCTTATGTTATCACACTGCTTCTAATTACCCTCTTGGAATGCATTCTTTTTATGAATTGCGTTATTTTAGTAACATTTTGATAATTACACATACAGTATGTGAGTTTGAGAACAGGAATACTTTAATTACTTTGTACTCAACAAAAGGAAAATAATATTTCGAATTAAAAAAATTGGTAGCTGTTGTAGTATATGGAGGTAAGGAGTGCAGTAGAGAGTCAGTGTCATCAGGAGCCGTCCGTGGCTACGGGTTGCGGGACATGGGTTGGTGGGTGGATGGGTGATGGAGGATGGTGTGGAGGTTGGGAAAAAATGGAAATTATTCTATTAGGCGTCAACAGCTTAGGTCATATGGCACCGCTAGGGTTAACGGGCGAACGCTACATCTACCACCGGGCAACTAGGTTTGGCAAGGATTCGAACTGGGGCCGTCTAAACCGGAGGCCTGAACATGGATTTGGGAAACATGGGAACATGGGTTGAGAAACACCGGTAGTGCCATGACCCTCACCATGCGGCTGGACACAAGGCAATGATGGCAGTCATGATTTCTATAGGAAAATGATCTTTTGCTTATCAACACAGTATTCTTATTTTCTGACAATGTTCCTTAATTGCAATGTGACGCGCGTTTCTTCATACTTACGAAACCTTTCTGTGCTCGAGACTAGAAGCGAAGCCAAGCATACACTGCTCCCACTGCTTACTCGGTCCCCCCCCGCACCGCCCCTGGCATCCACGTGTGTTGCACGCTCCGGTAACCCCTGGGTAGTGACAGCCTGCGGCATGCGGGGACATTTCCACATCGGTGTGCCCACAGTGGGTGGTAAAGGCTGCGGTGGTGATGGGTGGGATAGGGTGCGATGTGGGCATGTGGACGTGGAATATGAAATAGGATACTTAAGAAGGAACAATAAGTCGTTCAGATTATGTACTACTTGTATATTTATTTCCCTGTGTACCTTGCTTTCCAACATCACACTCATAATGGCCCCTGTGTTTGCTGCGCCTTTACGTAATGGTAATGATAAACAGTGTGGGCAGTCAGTGCATCATGACAAGGGAAGGTGGCGTGTCATAAATAGTGCACCCATCAACGGTCTTCTCAAATGTTCAGGTGTCTTAATGGCTTGGTGTGGCGGGGCTAGTGGAAGTTATTACGGTTCTCGAATGTGTTTGCAGGAGTCTACAGTTTTCATGGTGTGTTCGTGATTCTAGCGATAGCTTACAAAAATCTAGTTGGGATTATTAGGGTCTTCAAGGGTGGTTTTTCATGGTTATATTTTTTTTTATCAGAAAACTACATGAAAAAAAAACATTGATAATAATTAGATCAACAAATACAGGATAATAATGATAATGATAATACAAGTGATAATGATTAATAAACAAATCAATAACAATAATAACAAAACACAATAATGACAGCAATAGTAGCAGTAGCATTAAACATCATACAAACATGAAAAATTATCGTCCACATTCTCTAAACGAGTCTTGCTGAGTCGTGACGGGCGGCGATCACGACTCACGCATCACGAGTCTAATAAATGTTGACATCCTGCGTGCTGGAGAACTGTAAGGCGATCACCAGGTAGGACAGCACCAGACTGCACATCTGTGGGGGGAGGGGGAGGAGAGAGCACGTTGGTGGTGGTGGTGGTGGTGGTGGTGGTGGTGGTAGCAGCGGTGGACTTCATTTATTATCTAAGTAGTATTAAAATTTTACTTACCTTCACTATAAACATTCAGAAGACTCTACGTAGTTGATAAAGTTACATATTTTTCGAGTGTGTTTATGTTTCCAGTAACAGATTAACAAGACTCATGCACATTATTAATAGAAGAAACACTCTGACTAATCATATCTGAAGCCTTCACTATAAACATTAAAACACTAATAGATGAAGTTACACGGATTTTTATACTTGTTTTTTTCTATGGTTCTATTAACAAATTAATAAATAATAAGATTCATGTACATTTTTAACATAAAAAAGACACCATTGAGAATCCAGCTAACCATATATAAAGTCTTTGGAAATAGCCGTGGTGAGAGCAGAGCGATCATCCTAATCTAACCTAACCTATAAGAATACCAGACTTACCGTAGTGACACAGGTGCCTCCCAGATTGAACAGCTGCGTCACTCGCATCTGCAGGGGTCGGTCCAGGGCTGCGGCAACCTCCCCAGCCTACAGGTAAAAGAGTCACACATATACAACCTCCCCTGCGTGTTGGATGAAAGAGTCAAATTTAAGTTGCAGCGACACAACCGTGTACTGCTGACGTCATCTCCTTAGTAGCTGTAAATTCGACGCTTCAACAGGCTGTGTTGGGAGTCATGGGGCTTAGGCGTGCTTTCATGATTCTAATGATGAATTGATAAGGATTTCTCTTCATCAGCTGGAAAAGACACCTATATAAACACGAATAACTATCTCTGGCTTTTGAAATCAGTAATGGTGAAAGAATGAAGCCTTTCAAAATGACGGTGCAGTTAATTATCGTTAGTGAAGCTGTAGTAGAGGTGTGCTTCAGCCTCAGCCTCAGCCTCCCTGCTCTCCCTACTCAGGTGTGCGTGCCCCATGCAACACAGGCCGCCAGCTAATACCCGCGCCTCACTCACCATGGACAGGGCCTCCACCTGGTGGTGCAGCAGCAGTCGCCGGTACAATCGCGCACACCGCCGCCGCTGCAACAAGATAAGCATCAACACCGCACCATAATTTTTCAGCATCAGTACCAGCCAGGTCCTCCTCCCTCCCTCCCTTCACACCGTGGGCGGGGCCAGACCGCCGCTCACCTCTTGCAGCAGGTCCTCTGCTGCCATGTTGATCTGCAGCAGCGTGAGGAGGAGCGCCGCCATCTGGCTGAAGTGGTAGTAGTCCGTGAAGCCAGCGTTCCACTTCAGGAAGCTGAAGTAAGCGGAGAAGGTGAAGCTGAGGACGTTGGTTGTCACGATGACCAGCAATGCCACACCTAAATACTCCATCAGGCGCGCCACCATCTCCTCCGTCTGCTGCAGCAAGGCGCGAGCGTGCCTCAGGAAGGATGCCAGGGCCAGGGCAGCGGCTGGGGCCGTGGCGGCTGTTGGGAGGCTGCCTGGCAGAACGAAGGTGGACTCACGCAGAACTGGAGAGTGTGTGGTCCCTTCTCTCACCTGGGCCAGGAGCTGCTCCCATTGGGGAGGAAGAACAGCCCGCGTGGCGGTGCACAGGTGGGCGAGCACGCTGGTCAGGAGGAACATGACGCCTGAGTGGGAGGGCCAGCCGAGCACTAACTCCAGCAGGTGGAGCAGCTCCGGCAACCACGAAGCGTTGGTCGCCCACCTACTGATGGTGTAGCACGTGTACCTGATGACGGTCCACACGAAGAACCCGACAGTGGCACAGGCGTAGACCAGGGTGAGGGGGCCGGGACTCCAGCACGCAGAGCTGCTGACGGCGGCCAGCATCTTGCGTAGGACGTCCATCTCAAGCAGCAGGCGAGCCAGGCGGCTCGTTGCGAGCAGCAGCATCACACTGATGCAGTAGGAGCACAACTGGCTGGCCTCAACAAACACAAACTCCCCTATTCTGGCGGAGATGCTCGCCCCAGCCTCTAAATCTCTTCCCAGGGCCTGCTTCGCCTGGTAGTACCACACCAGTAGCGCGCCCCGTACCACCAGGAATAACGCACACCACGTGGTCGGCACCCACCCCACCCGGTAGGCACCTTCGCTGGACACCGCTGCCAGGGGACACACACCCGCCAACTGAAGCAAAGTCACGCCCACGCCTGCCATGCTATCTGCGTCCCACGACGCCCACATGTGTATCCGCTGTGCTGTGCTGCCGCTGCCGCCGCTGTGCTCTGCCGTCCTGCCATCGATCACTGCCGAGGTGTGCCGTGTGGGGCAGAGAGGGACGGGGAGGGGTGGAGTGGTCAAGTGTCACCGTCCAAAAAGTATAACAGTTTAATGTAATGAGCATGGCTGTACCCTGGCGCCGCACAGACCACGGCGCTCACATGCTTTCCTTCATTCACGCTTCATTTAATACCACCACCACCACCACCACCAACCACCATGATGCTCCTATAACTATGCTTGGCGCGAGCTGTTTATATATATATTAAATATATATATATATATATATATATATATATATATATATATATATATATATATATATATATATATATATATATATATATATATATATATATATATATATATATATATATATATATATATATATATATATATATATATATATATATATATATATATATATATATATATATATATATATATATATATATATATATATATATATATATATATATATATAT
The DNA here is from genome assembly GCF_017591435.1 of Portunus trituberculatus. Taxonomy (NCBI): domain Eukaryota; kingdom Metazoa; phylum Arthropoda; class Malacostraca; order Decapoda; family Portunidae; genus Portunus; species Portunus trituberculatus. The sequence continues at coordinate 3,994,426 of NC_059264.1, read as the reverse complement.
ATATATATATATATATATATATATATATATATATATATATATATATATATATATATATATATATATATATATATATATATATATATATATATATATATATATATATATATATATATATATATATATATATATATATATATATATATATATATATATATATATATATATATATATATATATATATATATATATATATATATATATATATATATATATATATATATATATATATATATATATATATATATATATATATATATATATATATATATATATATATATATATATATATATATATATATATATATATATATATATATATATATATATATATATATATATATATATATATATATATATATATATATATATATATATATATATATATATATATATATATATATATATATATATATATATATATATATATATATATATATATATATATATATATATATATATATATATATATATATATATATATATATATATATATATATATATATATATATATATATATATATATATATATATATATATATATATATATATATATATATATGTATTATTTGTATTTTGAACCTTATTTTAACATTTTAATTCAAAGTAATATTTTGTTTATACGTATGTGTACAGTTATTTATTTATTTATTTATTCATTTGTTTTTATTTTATATGTCTAGCCATGACAAATGTTTTAACGTAATAGATACACATTCAGACCTTCACATACGCTTCATTCACACTGGGATTCAACTCCTATCACAAAACTGTTATCCTTCGTTGGAGCAGGGAGGAGTGAGGGGTGACTCACAAGCACTCTGGGTGGCTAAGTAGCATTATTACGTATTGCATGCATTTATACATGAATGGAGAAAAATAAAACATCAACATTAAATCACGCAAGTCAATCGTCCTATCCAGCCAGTGAGTTGTATTCGAGACGTGCTTCGTGAATCTTTATGAGGTCGCTTGAAACACTCGAGAGTTGAGCTGCTGCCTGAGTGGAGGGCCTGAGTCGACAGTCGTCCAGGAGACCCACCAACAGCAGAACGCGGAGGTAGGGACTTGCACGTTGCTTTGAAGTGGTGGCGGTGATGTGAAACTAGTGACGGAGGTGATATTGAAGGTGGTTGAGTTACGTGTGCTGACTGTGCTAGTGGTGATGTTATTCCTATGTCAGCAATTTGCTTCTGGGGTCAAAGGTGATGATTGCGGCGGTGGTGGTGATTATCTCTGGTCTAATGGTTATGTCAAGCTAGTGATGGTGGTTGGTGACTGCGCTTGTGATGAGTTGTTGGTTTAGTGATTGTGTGTGTGTGTGTGTTTCACTGTTTGATCTGCTGCAGTCTCTGACGAGACAGCCAGACGTTACCCTACGGAACGAGCTCAGAGCTCATTATTTCCGATCTTCGGATAGTCTGAGACCAGGCACACACCACACCGGGACAACAAGGTCACAACTCCTCGATTTACATCCCGTACCTACTCACTTCTAGGTGAACAGGGGCTACACGTGAAAGGAGACACACCCATATATCTCCACCCGGCCGGGGAATCGAACCCCGGTCATCTGGCTTGTGAAGCCAGCGCTCTAACCACTGAGCTACCGGGCGTGTGTGTGTGTGTGTGTGTGTGTGTGTGTGTGTGTGTGTGGGGGGGAGATGTTGACTGATTGGGAGTGTGGGGGAGATGTTGACTGATTGGGGAGTGTGGGGGAGATGTTGACTGATTGGGGAGTGTGGGGGAGATGTTGACTGATTGGGAGTGTGGGGGAGATGTTGACTGATTGGGAGTGTGGGGGAGATGTTGACTGATTGGGAGTGTGGGGGAGATGTTGACTGATTGGGAGTGTGGGGGAGATGTTGACTGATTGGGAGTGTGGGGGAGATGTTGACTGATTGGGAGTGTGGGGGAGATGTTGACTGATTGGGAGTGTGGGGGAGATGTTGACTGATTGGGAGTGTGGGGGAGATGTTGACTGATTGGGAGTGTGGGGGAGATGTTGACTGATTGGGAGTGTGGGGGAGATGTTGACTGATTGGGAGTGTGGGGGGGGAGATGTTGACTGATTGGGAGTGTGGGGGGGAGATGTTGACTGATTGGGAGTGTGGGGAGATGTTGACTGATTGGGAGTGTGGGGGAGATGTTGACTGATTGGGAGTGTGGGGGGGAGATGTTGACTGATTGGGAGTGTGGGGGTGGTGTTGGTTGGGTTTCGGTTTGTGCAGCGTGAGGCCATAATGTTACTGAGGAAATAAGCGTGTTCTTAATATAACTAATAGCAAAATGATAATGGCAATGGTGGTAATAGGGAATTTGACGGTAACAAGGCGATAATGGTAGTTAGTGTATGGACTGTGTATACATGCTGTGCAATATTGATAATAGTAATTGAGTAACATGGACTGCATAATCTATTTGAAGTCAATGTGGCATGAGGTAATGGACAGTACATAATTCTTTGGCTATATAGAATAACGTATTTTTTTAGTTTGTATAATTTAACGTGACACGAGTCTACTGGAAGCCATTAGTGATAAGAGCTAGTGTATAGACAGTACAAAGGTCGTTGGTGATAAGGAAACTTATACTTATGTTTGATATTGTAATTTATTTTGTAATTTACCGTGACATAAGAGATAGGTGTACTGGAAGCCATTAGTGAAGTGAGCAGCTGTATGGGAATGTGGTGATGGACCGGAATTCTTGTTTAGACGACTAGCTATGAGAGTCCGTATGAGACTTAATAATGACGTATGAGAATTTGTTACGGAAGTGAGCTGCTACTATGTACCTTAGTGGTTAGGAAGAATGAGGCGGTGGAAACGTCAGTTAGGATAGCAGTTGTGGTCCATTAGGGCCTGTATGTTTTATTATGATGAGTAGGAGTGAAATTTACATATGGTGATTGAGTTTTCTTTAATCCCTTTTCTTCGTTCTCAATTTCGTTCTCGACATTACGCATATTGAATGTATAAAGGCCTGGGTACTGTGAAGAGTATTCAAGTGTTGCTAGAATACCTTTCCCTTCGCACGCAGATGAGAGAAGCAACAAGGCTGGCTGGGCTGGTGGTGGTGGTGGTGGTGGTGCTCACTACAGGAGTGGACGCCGAACAGAAGAGCATAGGTACGAGTATTTCATTAGTTTTATAGTCGGGTTTGATTCATAACAGTGCAATACATGTGTGGAGTGGATTTTCGTATTTTTAATTTTTCGTAGTGTCTAACCGTCATGACAACCATGATAAACACCACTAAGACTGTCTAGGTATTAGTGGTAAGGATTAGTGCAGCCCGATTAACGAAAAAGATCAATAATATATATATTTTTTTTTTGTCCCTTTAGTCCCTTTAACGGTTAGTCTTTCAAATATAGAGGTGTAAAATTAATGCACTTCGATCTCTCCTTCCCTGTGCCTGCAGATATCGTGACTACCGTGCCATCGTGTCCCTGGCCCTGTCCAGACTACCACCAGCCTGTGTGTGGCAATAATGGCAAGACTTACGCCAACCCGTGCCGCCTTCACGAAGCCATCGCCTGTGAGAATTCTTGCATCCAGCAAGTGGCTGTGGGCCCGTGTGGTGAGTGGCTGGCATGGACAAACGTGTGTATTTACCTGTGTGTGTTTCACTGTTTGTTCTGCTGCAGTCTGACATGACAGCCAGACGTTACCCTACGGAACAGGGGCTACACGTGAAAGGAGACACACCCAAATATCTCCACCCGGCCGGGGAATCGAACCCCGGTCTTCTGGCTTGTGAAGCAAGCGCTCTAATCACTGAGCTACCGTGTGTGTGTGTGTGTGTGTTTCACTGTTTGATCTGCTGCAGTCTCTGACGAGACAGCCAGACGTTACCCTACGGAACGAGCTCAGAGCTCATTATTTCCGATCTTCGGATAGGTCTGAGACCAGGCACACACCACACACCGGGACAAGATCACAACTCCTCGATTTACATCCCGTACCTACTCACTGCTAGGTGAACAGGGGCTACACGTGAAAGGAAACACCCAAATATCTCCATCCGGCCGGGGAATCGAACCCCGGTCCTCTGGCTTGTGAAGCCAGCGCTCTAACCACTGAGCTACCGGGTGTGTGTGTGTGTGTGTGTGTGTGTGTGTGCTTGTTAAGGGGAAACTTTTTTACGCAGGGAAGGGAAGTAAAAGAAAAGAGGTTCTTTATCATCCATTTCGTAATAACTGATCTCCAAAATTTCCCTTACGTTCATTTTAAGACCTTGTCGATATTATGTTGCAGGTTATAGTATGTCATTATGCTGACATTTGATTCTGGTGAATTACACTTTAAAGAAAGTGATAGCAAGTAGCACTACACTACTGCCCTCGTATAACGTTTAAATTTCAGACTACAGTAACTCTCTCCTTCTCAGTGAGCTCGTGCCCCGAGGTGTGCATTGAGATCTACCAGCCGGTGTGTGGCAGTGATGGCCGCACCTATGGTAACACGTGTCACCTGGCCATGGCACGCTGCAAGGACCCATGCGTTGAGTTTGTACATGAGGGGGAGTGTGGTGAGTGGTGTGCGTTTGTGGTTGATGCTTTGATTGGAATTGGTGTTCGGAATGAATAGTGATGAGTAAAGTAATGGGAGGTTAGTGGTGATGAAGGGTAGTGAATGGGTGGTGGTGGGTGATGATAAATGGATAGTGAGTATTTTCAGATATTGCTAATAGTGATAACTAGGCAACTTAAATAAAAGTGGCAGATAATTTAACCAGTTTGACTTTAAAGAAAAAAAAAAAGGGGATTGGCTTGGCTAGATCTGACTCCATGATAGGGCGATTGGAGAGGCTACCAGACAGTGTACTGTTGATAGTAATGTTTGTGGTATTCATCCTTTCTGGTGTCCAGAGTATGAGACATCTGACTCCATGATAGGGTGATTGGAGAGGCTACCAGACAGTGTACTGTTGATAGTAATGCTTGTGGTATGCATCCTTCCTGGTGTCCAGATTGAGACTTTTGGGACAGCTCCAGTGAATTAATAACAAAGTTTGAGGTTGAACTGTGCATCTTCAGCTATATCGCAGATCAGCGATGTATGTTTTCTTAAGTTAGGTTAGGTTAGGACATGCTTGAGCACCTGTTGTGCAGCATTGTATTCCATGAGGTGCATCCGTTCATGTTTCTATATGTACGTGTTCATTAGGAGAATTTGGTTGTGGTAATTGTTTCCTACTCCTTCGTAGGTATTTATCAAGGGCGTCACCAGGGTTTAAGAACAGGGGTGCCTTGATCCCTGAAGGTTCACAGGATGTTCGCGTATTTGCACGCGAGCGGGAATTTTGCACTTGGAAGATCTTTTCGTGCACAACTTGCAATGTATTAGTATTGCAGAAGAAATGCTGAATAATCTGACTGAAATTTATTTTTACATTGAATAATTTAAGGGCTTCAGCACCCTTGAAAGTAGGCCTAACGACGCCCTTGTTTTTACTAGCTTAATTTGGCCCTTAGTGCTAGTTATGTTTCCTATGTATGACTTTCACAACATGAGGGAAGAAGTGATCCTAGACAAAAAGGACTGGAGAAGTGGTATGTATATGGCAGGCTTTGTATAGTAGGCTGTGTAAGTATCAAGTGTTAGTCTTCCTATCCAATGCCTTTTCTGTGCAGCTGGTGATGGAGGTGGAGGAGAACCAGGGTGCCAGACTATTTGCCCAGAGGTTTATGACCCAGTGTGTGGCAGCAACAGCAAGACCTACGACAACCTGTGTAAGCTGAACAATGCCCATCGCTGTGAGAGTCGCTGCATCACCCTCAGAGCCCAGGGACCCTGTGGTGAGTGGATAAACTTTTTCTACATTTTCGGCCACACCAACTCTAAACTCTTGAATTTAAATTACTTATTACCAAGAACCTAATTTACTTAAGTAAAATATTCTGCTAGGTGGGAAAATTCTTTACTTTCTTCCCTCTCCAGCCCATACCTGTGGTAACCCGTGCCCATTCTCTAATGAGGGAGTGTGTGGTACTGATGGCAACACCTACCCTAACCAATGTATGTTGGAGGAGGCTGCATGCCACAACTCCTGCCTGGCTGCACGACACAAGGGGCCTTGCAGTAAGTCGCCTTGCATGCCTTTATTTTGTGATGTATTCAGAACCTTGATGGGCACTTAGAATATTTACATGGTATTTCAAATGTAATATATTTGATGAATCGTTGCTGCACTCCACACAGCTCAGACACCTTCCATTGCTTTAGGAAATGAAGATTGTCCAAGGATATGCACTGCAGATTACAAACCAGTGTGTGGCAGCAACAGTAAGACGTACAGCAACCTGTGCAGCCTCAACTCGGCTACAGTGTGTGATGACCCCTGCATCACCCTGAGGCATGAGGGACCCTGTGGTGTGTGATGTATTTCGTCTTTATCTGTGGAAGCATAACTTATTTTCATGTTTTATTGTTGTAATGAATGGTTGTGGGAGTCTGAACTTTTTCTTAATGAATAGTAGTAACTAAGGATGGATTATAATGAAGTCGTGGATAGACCACCTCCTTGCTTAATTCACTAAGAAATTATACTTCCTTTGTTGCTAATCTGGCTGATATTTCTCTTTGGTGCCAGAACATACTTGTGGGGAGCCATGCCCACTGCTCCTTGACCAACAGTTGGCTGTGTGTGGCAGTGATGGCACCACCTACCTCAGCAAGTGTCACCTGGAAGAGGCTGCATGTCAGAAACCCTGTCTAACACAGCAGCACAATGGTCCCTGTGGTATGTAAGGCTTGCTGTACATAACCTGTTCATTCCCAGTGGATGCTGCTAGCCCCTTCAGAATACTTTCTTCATTGGGTATAGTGTCCATATTTGTTCTTTGGTTAACTAAGTACTATACTACTTGTAATTGGCTTTTTATATTGTGTTAAGAGATGTTGAATGCATAATAAATTTAAAATTAATTTTGCATGCTAATATTAAAGATTTCCTGCTGTGACAGGCTCGCAGGGGTGTGCTATCTTGTGTCCACTACACATTGACCCAGTGTGCGGCACTGATGGCAAGACCTACAGCAACATGTGTGCCCTCACTGCGGCTGCCCGCTGCAACAATGACCCGTGCCTCTCCTTGCGGGCTGTGGGGCCGTGCTGTGAGTATATCTTGCTAGACTTTTCTGCAAAGATTGAATGAATTATCCTAAATGTACTAGTGCTATTAAATGTATTATTGTTTATGTATAAGAGTACTACAGTAGTAAGTGCGTAGTGTTTTATGATGGGCTGTACATAAGGTAAGGATTATTGACTCCTACCTATTGGTTTAATACTAATTTTAAATCTTCTGCAGCTCGTGAGTGTGGGGATCCTTGTCCTGGAATTATAGGTGGTGCATCAGTGTGTGGTAGTGATGGCACCAAGTACCCCAGCCAGTGCCACCTGGAGGAGGCAGCGTGTCACAATCACTGTCTGGTGATGGAAGATGAATCTCGATGTGGTGAGTTGCAAACTTAAAGCTTGTGTAAGGCTTGCAGTAACAACTTGAAACGAGCATGTCTATGCTCAAAGTCAGCAAGGCTATTGCATGGTTAAACTGGAACTTCCAGAGTACGTATTAAGTTATAAGGATGTATGTCTTTCCTGGAAGTTGAAGTGGCTAATTGCTGTTAATCCTATTTACTGTTGTTGCTTGGGTGCTTGACCAGCCCAATGCTTACTTGTCTTTGTTGAACTTGGTCTTCACCCAGCAGACGGTCACTTATGCCCAATGGTCTGCCCGTACTTCTTTGACCCGGTGTGTGGCACTAATGGCATCACCTACATGAACATGTGCACCCTCAACAATGCCAGTGTGTGTATCAGTGACTGTATTCGCCTCCGAGGAAAGGGACCCTGCAGTGAGTATGCCTTGCTCTGCGATGGGAGCTCTTGTAGTGTTTTGTTAGTATATACTAAGTGATGCCCTTTTGTGATTGTTTTAGGCATTTGAGCCATATTACACAACCAACTCTTGCTAATTGATTAGTTTGTTCTGGCTTCTTGTGGTCCTGTTCAACCCTTGATAAAAGATTACACAACCAACTCTTGCTAATTGATTAGTTTGTTCTGGCTTCTTGTGGTCCTGTTCAACCCTTGATAAAAGGTTATCTATTAACTGATCTATTGATGCTGATGAAACCTCACTTAAGTCAACAATTTGTCAATTGGCATCAATAAATAAATAAATAAATAAAAAAACCAATTACTAGGCTGGGAGTGTGGGGACCCATGCCCAGCCCCAGGGCCATCTGATGCTGTGTGTGGCAGTGACAGCATCACGTACCTCAGTCAATGCCACCTGGATGAGGCAGCGTGTCGCAACCCCTGCATCAGCACAGCACACGCAGGGCCTTGTGGTGGTGAGTGTTGCAGAGGTGAACATTGCTGATCTGTTGCTGTGTGGCCTTGTATTCAGGTTCAAAGCCAATTTGCAGGGTTAGTCTTGTCTAACATTTGCTACACTACAGACTCTTAATTCCTTGGCAGGTTCTGGTTCTAGGAAGTGTTGCATTGAGGGCACAAGGTTTTTCCCAGAAGTGAATGTGAAGATGACTTGCCGCCAAGGAATACTTCTGGCAGAGTCAACTGGGCAGATATCAAACCCTGGTGGTGGTCTGTGTAGTTTTACTTTGTTTAAAGTATACTGTTGCTTTATACATTTGTAGTAAATGTTGCAGTGTTTTGGTACTTTTTAATGCTGGTGCATTTGATGTTATTTTTTGATGTGGATATTAAATATCTCCAGTTTCAAGCATTTATGATGTCAAGTGTTGGTCAGTAATTGTGGTCTGTATTATATCATTTAAACTTTGTTAGGTATATTGTCAGCACATTTGTGTAACAGGTGTTGGTGTACAGTTTGCAGGTTTGCAGGCCGTGGGTATGACCTTGGGGAGCACCTGAGGGACCTCTGCATCCCGATGATGTGCACGGTTCAGGGATGGGTCCCCATTGGACCCATCAGTGACTGCTGTGAGTGTTGGCATGCTTGCATGAATTGGTCTTGATGTTTTTGTTCAAAGTGTAACACAATACATGAATAATCATGGGCATTTTTAGTGGTTAATTGCAACTGTGGGCATTGAGTTGAGACTTGATCCCAAAAGGGAAGGGAAAGTACTCCTATTTACGTCACAAGGCTGCCTCTCCCAAGTGTATTTCCCTTATCAATAATTCAAAGGTTGCCTCACAGCAAGTACCATTCCCTTGCTATTAAGTGCTAGTTCTTTCATCTCTGTTGACAGGTGCCCATTGTCTCCTGTACGGGGACATGCATATCTTCACCTTTGACAACGAGCTGTACCACTTCTACGACAGCTGTAACTACACAGTCACCCAGGTTGGCTCCTCCTTCAATCCTCCTGTGGGTGTGTTCACCACTCCTGTGCCCTGCAAGGAGAACCAGTACCCGTGCTTCTCATCCACCACCTTCAAGAATGGCCCACAGATGGTCATCACAATCCACCACAATGACATCTATAAAGTGAGTGAAGCCAAGGTGTTGCCATAGATGGATGTGTTGGTGGGGGAAGTACAGAGACACATTTAGAACTCTTTATACGAATTGATTCCCTCTAATGCTCATATTGAAAATATCAGTAAGAAGTTAAAAAGGAAAAACAACTGGAGGAACTTAGCAACCTGATCTCAGGTTTCATTGAAAGTGATAGCTTTCAAAGCTTTGAATTTCCAGAACCTGTCCAGATTCATTGAACAAAATGATCTAGTACTTAAAACCTAAGACTCCCTTTGAAAACTTTATGCTCGCTAAAACATGTTGAAAAGTATAGGTCAGGGTAAAGCCAAGGGGTTTCACCAGGTGCTTTTATTTTGCAGGTGAATGTGAATGGTGTGGACTTTAAGGTGCCAGAGAGTGGAGTGATGGTCCTAGAGAACTATCCAGCAGGAGTAAATGACTTCCTTCCAGATTATATTCCAGTGCTGGCGTGGCGAGGCAGCTGTGGCACCTTCCTCGCTGGTTCCTCGGGCATAACGGTGTGTTCCTGGGGTCTGCTTTGAATTTGGTCTTAGTTACTTTGGGTGTCCATTATCATCTTGGGAATATTTTGGTGCTTGTTATTGTCTTTTAAACATTTCTATACATTAAGAGTTAGGAATTAAATAATTGTAAGATTAAGCGAGTACTTACCGGTACGAAGGTTGATCGTAATTTCACGAGTATTTTATTGCGTCACTGAGGTAGTAAATGAAATGCCTCCAGCTCGTGCCAGTCCTTTAGAGGTTTGAGGAAGCAGATACCCACTGGATGGAAATCTACTGAATGTAAGGGCTACTTGAAGAGGGATAACAAGCAAAGGGAAGGGAAGGGAGGGCATTTACTACCTCGGTGACGCAGTTAAACGTTCGTGAAATTACGATCAACCTTCGTACCGGTAAGTCCTCGCTTAATCTTACAATTTCACTTCACGATAGTTTAACTGTGTCCGAGGTAGCCAGTGAGAGCTTTAGTGATTCCTCAAACCTAACCAGCTCCCCCCCCAAAAAAAAGGTCTGCCAAAGTCGTGTCATCAATAGAAAGTAAGACCAGAAAAAGCCAAAAGCAAGTTAACAAGAAAATGTATTTATACAAGATAACCATCGCCAAGGAGAAAACCATTCCACTGAGAAAACAAAACGTATGAACATAGCTTGACAGGTTATGCCAGCACCTCGTGAGCAAAGTGGTACCAACTGCATAAGGGTTTCCTGTAGTACTTGGCAAAAACTGATTCATTGGACCAACCCACAGTGGCCAGCATCGTGGAAACAGAGTCTGGGAAGCCTTGCTGGAGGATGCAGACCTGGTAGTGAGGTGAAAAAAATGGAAGGATCAATACCTTGGCCCTGTTATTCCTGCAAGGACGGAAAGCAGGTTGTCCCAACTTCTTAGTTTTGTGAATTTCGTCACATTTCTTCTTCACTTCAAAGGGGAGAAGTCTGTCCCAACTTTACAATCCCACTTGCAAAACTCGCTAGAGGTGTCATTAACATGAACACGTGCCACCACCTTCCGTAGGTGGTTAATGTAATTAATGGCAGAGGTTAATAGCTGAAGGCTACCATTTAAGCCGTCTAAGTGTGAACACACTCGCATTTCTTTTCACCAATGTCACTCAAGCACTGAACAACGGGGACAATAGCTTTTGTCAACAAGCCATTAGTATGGATCAATCAAGCATCCACAAGTTTCCCACCGACACCCATGGCCTTTACATTGGCTGGATTGGTGTCAGGAACTGTTGTGTTGGAAACATTACTGGGCACTTTAAACCTACTTGCAGTTGCTTTAACAATCTCAGCCATGTGCCGGCGCCTCACACTAGCATTCACAACTGTGGCAAGGCGATCAGATATTGGGGCACCTTTGGCCTCCTCACCCAAACAAAATTATCAGAGTTCACTCAGCTTTGAGAGACTGTCTTCACCTTCAACAGCAGCATCGGGGTGAATGGCAGATTGAGTGTTAACGACATCCTCCAATTCATCAAGATTGTTGACTACAACCTGGTTGAGGGGAAGGGCATGGACGTTTGCCAGACGAACCATCAGCTCCAATATGACTCTTAGCAGCATAGTGGATAAGGTGGTGAGTGTGGGATCGGGCAGACGTGTACGCGTAGGTTCGAATCCCATCACGTACAGCCTTAAACACTTTGCCATTTGTCGAGTGGATTAAAGTTGCCTACATGTCACCATGATACCCAGGTTCCATGATACCCAGGTTCTAGGTGGTTACACCCAAGATGAGCTTCAGGGGTGATATGGGTCCTAATATGGGTACCACTATAAATAAAATTGCCTGCGCCACTAATAGGCGGAAGCAGAAAAGCGCTTCCCATACACTCTTCAAGTGTGCCTACAGGTGCTATAGGCTTCAAACGTAAAAAAAAAAAAAAAAAAAAAGCTTAGAACCACCATCCTCATCACGCTTGTTGGGTCGTAAGCTGTCCCATGGGACAGAACTGGGACAGAAGCGGAGGAGGCACACCTTGGCGTGTCTTGTACGTTGCCTTGGTCCGCCATGGCTGGACATGAACCTGGGAAGTAATGAAGCAACAACCTGGTTATAAAGAGGCAAACAATGGCTACAGTCCTTGGATCTGTCCCATAAACAAACTGTATGGTCCTTGTTCCTCACTGTAACATGATGGACTTATCAAGCGAAAAAAGACGGAACAGAGTGCACGAGTAACATGATGGACTTACCAAGCGAAAAAAAGACGGAACAGAGTGCACGAGCCAACTCGTAGTAAGCACCACCATAAATCCTTGGGTCTGTTGAGTAACAAAACCACTAGTAAACAAAAGAACTTAGAAATGTAGAAAGCACTCACATGGGAAGTGGGAAAAACTACCACTACCACAGCTGGCAACAGGAAAAGCACTCGACAGAGAAGGGAAGGAAAGTGTGGACGGTGCGAGCACTGGCTGTCGACTGGTGTGAGCTGTGAGCTGAAGGCATCTCTTTGGCTACCTCGGACGCAGTTAAACTATCATATGAAGTGAAATTACTGTTCTTGGCTGTATTGTATATCCCTACTATATCTACATTTCTTCACATTGGCTCCATTTTTCTCCCTGGATGTTCCCCTCTTGTGTTGCTTCCTTCCCTCAGGTGCTGGTGTGCCCTCACCGCCTGGACGTGTGGGCCTCTGCTTCCCTCCTGAACCAGCTGGGCGGTCTGTGTGGCAACTATGATGGTAGTCTGATCAACGAATTCCAGTCTCGCAGTGGCACCAACTATGACACCAACCCCTGGCCCATTGCCTTCCCTGTATCTTGGAGGGTACTGTAGCTACTGTCCTTCACTTCCAAACCCTACCTCACTTGATGTTCCCTTTGTGCCGTGTTGCCATCTCATTTCCTGACTCCTGTTGCCATATTCCCCTTATTGACTCCTATAACTACCTCTTCTGTCTATTGCCTCCAGGACTGTTGTGCAACACCTGTATCCTATATATTTGTTTAGCTACTTCTATTTGATCATCAGTCTGTCTTGCCTGTGCTAATGTAACCCTCATTTCCTCCAGTCAGCTGTGTCGACCACTTCCTGCAAGGACCTCGGCAGACGGATCAACGCGGTGAGTGTTTGACAACATTGGTTGTGTAATAAGACTAGGTAACTTTTGGGAATATTTCCATACTCTGCTGTGAATAGTATGTTGGCTCTACTAGTCATGTGCATCAGATATGAATTGCGTTCATCAATTAATTCACGAAACGCAGGAATAAAGTCTGGCATCTGCAAAATACTAGGTTGTAAATGTCCATGCTTACTACTTTCTTGTTCCAATAACTTAAGTATAATATTTCAGGGTGACCCATGCACTGCTATGGAGACGTGGTTCTCTGTGTACAGGAGAACATGCACTGCCCTGCTGGAGCACTACAAATCCAACACCTTTATGCTGGAGGGCATGATTTACAATGTTGACCAGTACATAGGTAAGTTGGCACAAGGTTGGCACAATCAACCGTGAAATTTCCCTCATTTCTTAAAACTACACTTTGTTTTATGAGTTCTTTATTAGTTCTTTAGTATAAAAAGAACATTTTATGGGTTCTTAATTAGGTATTTAGTATAAAAAGAACAGGATTATAACAGGGCAATTCAATCTTTTTTTTTTTTTGCCCTGTTGCCCCATTTGGTTAAAGTGGCTTTAATATCTCACACTGGAATGGAGTTAGCTGAACTCTTCAAGTTTTGCCCCGTTGTCCCATTTGGTTAAAGTGGCTTTAATATCTCGCACTCAAATGGAGTTCGCTGAACTCTTGCCATAAAGTTTTCCTCAAAAGAACACCACCGTACATTATTAATTTCCCTTTCACTGCAGAGAACTGTATCGTGGACGTCTGCCACATGCACACCGGTGGTGCCCCTCACCAGGAGATGCAAGACTGGCTTGACATTCTCTCCACCAACCTCAATGTGACTTTGATCCTTGGGCGGAGAAGGGCTGGTAAGTTCAGGTGGGCGAGGTGAAGCAAGGTGCATTCAAGAAGGAAGTAGACAAGGTTGTGAAATGTAATGCTGAAACTACCCTTGAAGTGTTTCAGCATCTCAGAAAATTTTAATAACTGAATTTGAGATGGGGTATTAAGTTAATCTATTATAACCATTACGTAACTCTGTATGGTTTCCCCTTTCCCTCAACGTAACTATGGTTTCCCCTTTCCCTCAAACACTGTCCTACCTGCTTCTAATCTTGCTACTGTTCAGAATCTTCCCCATCTCATAAACTTGACTAACTACTATATGGATTCCCTTTGCCCTACCTTCTTATAATCAACCTTTACTGCCTGGAATCCACCTTTACTGTCCAGAATCTACCCTATCCCATGAACTTTACCCCCTACCTGCTAACGTCCTACTGATTCAACCCCCTGAATCTCCCTTGTCCTACCATACACATTGCACCATCTCATGCCCTTCTAATTTAGTTCTTGTAACTTGCCCTTCTAATTCAGTTCTTACTCCCCAGCATCCAATGATAACATCTAATTATACTCGTGAATCTGCCTTGTCCTACCACTGATGTCATGCCAACTCTTGCCCTTCTAATTTGCTTCCTTCCTATTCCCCAGAATCCAATGATGAAAGTAATGGCTGTGACACTGTCACCACAGCACCACCCTGCACCACTGTCACTGTCACTGCCACCACTACTGTCACCACTGCCACCACCACCACGCGAACCACCACCGCTACCACGAGATTAGTTACCACCACCACTCGTACATCTATCAGCACCACTACCACTATCCTCCCTGTCACCACCACGGTCACCACAACCACCACAGTTACTATACCAATAACGCCATACCCTCTTCCTACTATCACATCGACCGTTACTGTTCATATTACCCCTTACCCTCCACATACCTCTCAGATCTATAATCCCCCTTACCCTCCACAAACCTCACAGGTCTATAACCCATATACCACCAGGTACACAGGTTCTCCATATACTGACTTATATTCTAGTGAACACACCACTGGATACGTCAACTCATATTCTAATGACTATGGATTTACGAATACTTTCACTCGGCCTTCTAATGTATACACTACTGGATCCTCCTATAACCTCAATCCATATGTACCTAATCCCTATAGCACTACTCTCAAAACCACTTCATCTTACGGCTTTAATCCTTACATTAATCCATATGGTTCTGACCCCTATGTTTCTCACAATACTACTGCACCTTATGACTTCAATCCCTATGTACCCAACCCGTATGGTGCTACTTACGCGACTACTACATCTTACACCAATCCGTATTTGCCTACTACTGCTATACCTTATGGCCCCAATCCTTACATTCCTAATCCATATGATGCTTCTCACACACGGTTCACCTACAAGCCATCATCTGTTATTACTTATTCTGTATCTACAACTGTCTATTCTTACGATGATAAACCTTACGGATTTGATTCATATAAAGAATCGACAAGTAACCTTTATGGCACCACTTACTTTGTCTCCGATGTGTACAACCCGTATGGATCCAGTCAGTACAACTCGTATGGACCAAGCCAGTCTTATGAAGTAACCAGTCAGTACAACCTGTATGGACCAAGCCAGTCTTATGAAGTAACCAGTCAGTACAACCTGTATGGACCAAGCCAGTCTTATGAAGTAACCAGTCAGTACAATCCGTATGGACCAAGCCAGTCTTATGAAGTAACCAGTCAGTACAATCCGTATGGACCAAGCCAGTCTTATGAAGTAACCAGTCAGTACAATCCGTATGGACCAAGCCAGTCTTATGTGACAACCAGTCAGTACAACTCGTATGGACCAAGCCAGTCTTATCAAGAAACCAGTCAGTACAACCCGTATGGACCAAGCCAGTCTTATCAAGAAACCAGTCAGTACAACCCGTATGGACCAAGCCAGTCTTATGTGACAACCAGTCAGTACAACTCTTATGGACCAAGCCAGTCTTATCAAGAAACCAGTCAGTACAACCCGTATGGACCAAGCCAGTCTTATCAAGAAACCAGTCAGTACAACCTGTATGGACCAAGCCAGTCTTATGATGAGATCAGTCAGTACAACAACCCTTATGATTCGACTAGTCCTTATGAAGACTCCAATCCGTACATAACCTCGGTGAAGTGCGAGACCAAATTGTGTCCCTTTAAGTGTGTTCCGAGCGCTGACTGCACTAGTTATAAATTGAATGAGACGTACTGGTGTAGTAGGGGGTGTGTGTGTTGTTTGCTAGGTTAAAGTAGTGTTTTTGGTTGTTTTTGTTAATGTTTGGTTTGTTTTATGGTTTTGTGTATAGTTTAATGATTTTATTGTTTTTTAAGGTTTTGTTGTGAACTTGTGATATTGGGATTAGTTATTTTTGTATTGTACATTTCAGTGTAGGAAATATTTATACTTTACTTAAATGACATATGTACTTTGATATGTATATGGTTTCCTTTGATGGTGTAAGATGTGCAATAATGCATCCAATGGTCAGCGTTTATGTATTTCTCTGGCCATCGTGTCTTTCCACTGTTGAATTGATACCTGAAAATTTTGGAATTGGCATGAATTTCTGTGGTGCAAAGAATATATTCATTGTTACTTGTAACTTTTTTGCTATTGTCCTTTGTGTTGGTGTCCTTGTCTTTGGGTTCTTGTGTGTTATGGATGTTGGAGAGTAGATGAAGTGTCTGGTTCTTGTGTGTTATGAATGTTGGAGAGTAGATGAGGAAGTGTCGGGGTATTAGTAAAGAGTAGCTTGGAAACAGGCTGGTCTGGAAACTGGTTGGTCATATCACTGGAATAGCTAGTTACTAGAATAGGATTGCTGAATGGGGAAGATTTAGAATGGAGCATGATGGTGACAGTAGTGAACTAAGTGAATGGAAGATATAATTCAAGTATGTACTTTGTGTGGTACTGAGAAACGGCCCTCTATACATAAAAGCAATCTGAGTGGTGGGCTTTTCAAGTGTGTATAAATGTGAATGGAGAGAAGTGTGCTAGGTGTGATGTGAAAGGGCAGGTAATGTGATGTATGCCAGAGACAGTAATAAGATAAAATGGTGCAGAGGGAACTGGGGGAGCAATAGGGTGCATAGACAGGAAGGAATGGACGGTGTTTGTAGTGTGACCTAATAAATTGTAAGTAACTAGACTGAAAGAATCCAGGAAGTGGTGCCTTCAAGATGGCTTAGCAGATTGCATGTCATGTGGTGTGCTTGCAAACTGATGACTGGCCATTGGTGCAGCATACCAGCAGCACGTATCGCTGCCAAGCCACATAGCAGGTACTACACCAAAAGCCAAACAAGCTCAAAGGATAACGTTCACACTTATGTAATAACTTTGCTTTGCAGGTAGGTGCTATGTGATATGCAACACAAGAAATTGCCACCTGCTGTGCTTCCTCCACCCAGTCTCTTAGAGTGTGGGTGGCACATGTGGTATGGACAATGGGTAGTGAGCCAGTGGTAAATGTTGGAGGGCAGCGAGCTGGTGGTGGAGGGTGTGATGTGCAGTTTACTTGTCATTCCTTTTTATTTGTCTTGAAAGGATTTCAGTCTGAAGGTGCAATTAGACATTTTCTGATGTCATCTAGACCAGTGCATATTTATTTTATTTTTATTTATTTATTTATTTATTATATATATATATATATATCTATATATCTATATATATATATATATATATATATATATATATATATATATATATATATATATATATATATATATATATATATATATATATATATATATATATATATATATATATATATATATATATATATATATATATATATATATATATATATATATATATATATATATATATATATATAT
>NC_059264.1:3949082-3974082 GCF_017591435.1 Portunus trituberculatus | reverse complement strand
TGAGGCACCACGTTGTTTCCTGTTAGTTTAGTGAGAGTCGCTTTGGTGGGAGGTTGTGAGGCGCGAGTCCTATATTATTTCCTTAGTGTTGATATGGAAATGCCTTGATAGTGTGTACCATCTAACGATTTACCCCATATTCTCTCTATACTATGAAGAAAAAGAAAAGTTATGTTAGAAAACTCGGTAAAGTAAGCTTCACTCTTGTACGTGGCTGAAGGCGCAAGGCAGGTGTGGGAGTGAGGGACGGGGTGTGTTGGTGGCCGTGGACTGGCTTCACTAGCGAACATAAGGATCACAGGCATATAACTCAACATTTCACGGTCAGGGGTCGTCATTATGAAGTGTAGCCATCCCTCCCTAACCTCCAGGACAGTACATCAGTGAATCAACCCCAGCGGAAAATGAAAAACCCTGATGTAAACAAACGGTCACCTCAGGCCGCTCCTATTTATCGGCCATTATTTGCTTACCTTTCATTTGTTACAAGCCAAACATGTCATAAGATGGAGCTACCAGCCCGTGCTTTCATGTCATCCCGTCAAATATATCCGCTATGGCCTGGTGTCCGTGTGGTGAAGATTTTAAAGTGAGCATAGCGGCATCTGGCCGTAGCTGGTGCCGCTGCCATCTTGGATTGGATCCGCCTGAGGGCAGGTCGGTTCCACTACTTTTCCCGTATTTCTTTCACCATGTATTTTAGGGGGTTTAGGTGGGTGTTATGGCTTCTAAATGATAGTTAGTAACATTTTTAGTGATTTCAATATTTGTGTTGCGTGGATCAAGTTGGCTTTGTGGCTATTTTCACGTAGATAAGTGTCTGGTTTCCGGTGCTATTTTTTCATCCTAGTGATTAGGGATTTTTTATTAGAGTTTCTAGGTAAGATATTATTGCTTCAGAAAATCGTTTATGACTTTTTAACAGTTTTACTTCCTGTTTGAATAAAATATGTAGACTTTAAAGGGATCTCTAGTACCGTTGAAAGTATAAATGTTGACGCTTTCGGCTCCGTGTTTTTATTATTATTTCGGCTTCTAACTAAACCTTAAGTATTTGTGAAAGTAGTTCATATCTTTTGAAGTGTTTGAATTCCTACAAAATCAAACTTTGTTGGCTAAAAGAATACATTTTGTAATATCAGTGTTATAAAACTTTTTCGAATTAACTTTTATTTTTCGTTTTATTACTACTCAAGCTTGAAGTGTTTTGTTAATATTGATATTAGTTAAAAGATATGAGGAATCTAAATATATAAAGGAATCCAGTCTACGTGCAACATTTAAAGATTCGATTTTCAAAATGAATTAGGTACGTATTTTACGAGGCCTGTGACGTCACGAGCTACTGGCCAGGGAAGCCGTGCGCATGGAGCCCGTAGCCCGTGACGTCATCAGGCCGAGCGCTATCAGCCAGCCAAGCTGGCCCTCTCCTGCATATTTAGCAAAATATACAAGGTTTTCAAGGTCTCTGGGAGTGTTTTTAAACGCAGGTATGTAAAGTATTAGTAGTGGGAGGAGTAGTGAGAAGGGAAAAATGGAGGAAGAAGAGGAGGGAGGGGGGAGAATGGAGGAGGGCGATGAAAGCCGGTACGTGGGTCTACTCGTCATATTTAACGTAATATTAAAGGTTTCCAAGGTGTCAGCGAGTTTCTAGACGCAGAAGTGTGCTAATAGTGGTGGCAGGGATGTGAGGATTATAAAGGAAGGAAGAGGAAAGACGGTGTGTGGCTCTCTTCGTCTTATTTAGCGTTATATACAAGCTTTTGAAGGCATCTGCCAGTGTTTCTAGATGCAGATGTGTGTTAGTAGTTGTAGCAGGAGTGGAAAGAGGAGAAAAAAAAAAGAAAGGAGGAAATAGAGGAGGGGGGAAAAGGCGCGGTGTCAGGCTCTCTTCATCATAATTAGCGTAATGCATGTGCAAGGTTTACAAGGTGTATGCGATTGTTTCTAGACGAAGATGTATTCTATTAGTGTGACTGTGAGAAGGAGGAACAATGGAGAAATAGAGGAAGAAGAGGATTGGAAAAACGATGAAGGAAACAAGAAAATGTTAAAAATGCAACGTTCACCTTAATTTTCCAGTGTTTTTTCAGGTATTTTGTGGTGTGTAGATTATATAGTAGTAGTAGAAGAAGGAAGAGGAGGCAATGGAATTATGAAGGAGACTAGTAGTACGGTAATAGTAATAGAATAATGTTGAAGGAGTAAAGAGGAGGAGGAGGGATGCAGAAATAGAGAGGGAGAAAATAATGCGTGTTTTATTTTATTGGTATAAATTTGTATGTTTTGTGTGTGTGTGTGTGATATACTGCTTGAACGTGGTTGAGAGAGAGAGAAAGAGAGGTGAAGGGAGAATGAGAACCCTGTTATGGGGATAGGGAAAGGGAACGCGTCAGATGCAGCTCTAACTAAAACAGCTGCCGTGGGAGGAAAAAAAAAAAAAAAAAAAAGAAGGATGGTCGTCTCATTTGCCTTGTGGCAGGAGATGCATTTCTCCGTCGGATGGGGTGAGCTACACACGCTGCACCTGATAATTCAAATACAAAAGCATTACAAAAAGGTGAGGATTAATGCCGAGCCACCTGTAGCATCAAGACCTAAGATCAATCGAGTCACTTCGGAAAGTAAACATTGGGAGTCGCTGCCGCTGAGGGTGAGAGGGTGGGGTAGCTGTGTCTTGATCCTAATTCACCATGTTTCTCAGTAACAATATAATAGTTTTACCGCAGACTTAACCAGTGCAGTAACAGTATTGATATAGATAATCCCCAATCTTTAAAATTTTCCCAGGAGCAAAGACAACGCGGGGAAATAGTGTTTTTGATTCCCAGAGGAGAGAAGCATCTGTGGTGGCACCGTGGCAGGGACACTGGGTTGTTATCGGTGATGGTGCTGGAGCGTGCATCGTAGAGCCCTTGTGTCGGTGTAAAAGTAACGCTTCACTGTTTATTTCGAGTAAGTGACTATTTGTTTCTGGGCAAATAAAAAAAAAAAAAAAAACATTATCTACTCGACCAGAATTAATCTAAGACTAATGTCGCAGCTGATATGTACTGCAGTGCCTCAACAAGCTAACCCTAAACCTTCATTGTGTATATTGTGATTTGAGAAAACATCAAATATTTGCCCAGAATTCAAGAGTCAAAGTATAACAAGGCAATTTTCAGAAACACCCTCCCCTCTCCCTTACCCAACATTGTTCCAGCAGACCTTGAGAGTGTTGCCGTGGATCAGAACAGGACAGCACAGGGGGTAGGCAGTGGTGGTCCAGGCAGTGATGGAAGGAGAAGAGATGTAATCTTGCCTCACTGCACCACACTATTTGCCGCACACCACACTGACATGAGTTAGCACTCCATGTCACACCACAACTGCCGCCATGAACAAGCTGAAGCTGCAGAGTCACCAGAAGAACTACAGGGGTTGGTGTTGAAAGGAATTGTTGATACTGAAATAGTTTTAGTGTGTTCAGGTTAGGTTGGCTTCAGATTATTCTTTCTTTCCATTATTTTCATTTTTCAGTCTTTCAGCTAAATTATAATGCTTAGTCAATATTCACCTAAGTGTTAGATTAGGTTAAGCTTAGATTATTTTCTCATATCTTTGCTTTCTTATTTTGTTTGATTGATTGATTTATTTTTTATTCATTCATTTATTTATTTATTTATTTATTCATTTATTTATTTTATTTTTTTTGTCTCACCAGAAGAGTCTGTACTCACACAAGGAATATTTTAGGTTAAGAAAAGATAGCGTAACCTAACTCCCCACTACCCAACAGAGAACCTAATTTAACTTACCATTACCTGGTGGAGGAGAATCTAATCTAACCTAACCTAAGAAAGTCCTCACCTGCTTCTGTATTTCTATCTTCCTACGACTTCATTTCTTTTAAGAAGGACGTTTCAAGACATTGGTCCCAGATTTATGGCTAACTCTACTAACCTTTTAGAGAACTAGCAATCAAGTGGGCCGTTATTGTTATATTTTTTGTTGCCCTTGGCCATCTTCCCCTCTTCCATAAAAAAAAAAAACTGACTGAGGAGGACCCAATCTAACCTAACTTAACTTATCACAACCCAGCAGAGGAGGACCTAACCTAAACTTATCTGACCTAACCCACCATTATCCAACAAAGGAAGATCTGAACTAAATTAACTTAACTCACCACCACCCGACAGAGGAGGACCTGCTGGTGAATGTGAAGGATCTAGGGCCAGAGGTGAAGGCAGGTGATGTCATTGAGATCTACCACCCTGAAGATGATCTGCCTCGCCTTCTCCTCAAGATTCCCTCCACCCTCGAGGACATCAACCTCCAGAAGGGTAATGGAGCTTTGGTGTCTTTTTGTTGGTATTAAATATTCGTTGGTAGAATTAACACTGCCCTCCATTTGCAAACTGAAACAATAAAAAAAACACTGATAGATAAAACACACACTCCTCTTCCCCACAGACACCATTAGCATCGAGCAGAGCATTGCTGCCACCTTCCAACTGCGGAACTACAAAGATGTCATCGTGAACACCGTGGAGCCCAAGGCGGTAGCGCTGGAGTTGGTGGAGCTGACATTCAAGGACCAGTACCTCGGCCGCTCAGACATGTGGAGGCTTAAGATGCACATGGTGGGTGGAGGGTGAAGGGTAGGAGTCCCAGGAAAAGGGATAGATAAATAGTTTATTGACCAGAGTTTATCGCTTAATTAAATATTATATTAAAATTACGTATTATAATGACATGAAATACCCAATAATTTCAGTACAAAAAAGACAAATATACAAGAACAGCTGCTGTCCATATTTAAAACTGAGTTCTGGATCACAAACATTACAAAAAATTAGTTGAGACATAACAAATAAATCAAATAAACTGGAGGAGACTCGGTAGATGATGCCAAGCCTCACTCCAGGGAAGCAATGAATGGTGAGTATGGATATGAATGGGATAAGAGTAACGGAGAAAGGTTTAATGGAAAGAAACACCTGAATGAGACTGGATAATTCTTGGGAAATGGCTTGAGAAGAGGAGTGGTGGTGTTTGTGGTAGGATGAGGTGGTGGTCGGTGGATGTTCTGGATAGTGTCTGTGGTGTGGTAGGAGGAGGAAGTGGTAATGGTGATGGTGCTTTGGTTAGTATGTGTGGTACTTTCGATGGGGCTTTGTTGATGGTGTGTGTCTGATTGTACGTGTGTAAATCTAGATGTGCACAGTCTAATCTAACGTGTGTGTGTCTGTGTGTCTGTGTGTTAACTTGTGTGTGTATGAATTGAGGTGCATTCAATCTGACATCATTTGGTCTACAGGTGAACTCAGTGGTGTACCTCAACAAGAAGATTGAGTTCTGTTCTGGCAGCATCCGCACACAGGTATACGAGATGTGGGCCCAGGGTGGCAAGGTGGCCTGTGGAGTGGTCACGGAGAACACGAAAGTAAGGGCGATTGCATTTCTCCGTATTATCATCTCTTCCGCCTTTCTTTATCTTGATCCATGTTGTCTTATCTTTCTCCCTTCCACTTTATCTGTTTATTTTTTTCTTTATTCTCCGTTCCCTTCCTCTCTTGTTCTTTTCTGTCAGTCCCTCTTGTCTGTGGCAGCTGCTGGGTATAGTTGGTTTGGGGAATGTTGGCAGTTATGGGGCTTAGTTAATGTGTGTGTGTGTGTGTATGTGTTATTCACCACAGTCATCTGCTGGTCACTCAGCCAGCTTTTCCCCTACAGAGAGAGCTCAGAGCTCGTAGTGACCGATCATCAGGTAGGACTGAGACCACACCACACTCCACACACCGGGAAAGCGAGGCCACAATCCCTTGAGTTACATCCCGTACCTATTTACTTCTAGGTGAACAGGGGCTACACATTAAGAGGCTTGCCCATTTGCCTCGCCACTTTCCGGGATTCGAACCCGGACCCTCTCAATTGTGAGTTGAGCATGCTAACCACTACACTACGCGGTGTGTGTGTATATTCATGAGATGTTACTTTTCATACGTGGATTTTAAAGTAAAGGTTGTATTATAGATTGTATATAATATGCCTTGATCTAACTCTGTTTGCGTGTGCATATGTAAAATTGTAGTAGTTATATTATTAGTTATGTATTGTATTCTTGGTTTAAGGTAAATTTTTGTGTTATCTTTTCACTGTTTGGTTTGATCTTACTTTTATGTGTGTGTATGAGTATATTTATAAAGTTATGTTAATAGTAACAACATATAAGATTGAAGTTAAAATTGTGTTATGTTTTCCTCATTTCTGTTTTGATCTAACTGTGTGTGTGTATGTATGTAAAGATGTATGTATGGATTTGGCTTAAACATCACAATACACACAACACACACGATATCAACACACAACACATAAACTAGGTAAATACTTCCCACCATCCAGTTTTTATCCACTCCTTACAACTCACTCACCTAACCTCACCAATCACCCTAAGACTGCTCACTCCCGTCCCGCAGGTGGTGTATCGTTCCTCCACCAGCATGGTCTATCTCTTCATCCAAATGAGCTCCGAGATGTGGGACTTTGACCTCTATGGCGACCTGTACTTTGAGAAGGCTGTCAGTGGGTTTCTGTCCGAGCTCTTTGCCAAGTGGAAGGTAAAGACACAAACAAAATGATAGGGAAAGGTGTTGTGTGTTGGGTATGGTGGGTATTCAGAGATACAGGATGTTAACTCTTATAAGGAGCTCTACTCTCATAAGGCTACTAGTGTTTTATTTTTTTCATTTATTTATTTATTTATTTTTATTATTTTTTTTTCAGAGGTCTTTGCAGAATCAGTCAGACCAGCTAAGGAAATAAACCAGATTGGGTATGATGGATGTTCAGAGATGTGGGATGTTAATTCTTATAAGGAGCTGTATTTTCCTAAGGCTAACAGTGTTTTTTTTCTTTTGATTTTTTCTGAGGTCTTTGCAGAATGGAAGGAGGGTCAGTCAGTCAGACCAGATGGGGTATGATGGGTATTCAGAGATGTGGGATGTTAACTCTTATGAGGAGCTGGACTTTCATAAGGCTGCCTGTGTTTTTTCTTTTTATTGATTTTTTTTCAGAGGTCTTTGCAGAATGAAGGGTCAATCAGTTAGTCAGACCAACTTGGGAAATAAACACCAGATTTAGTAAGTTATTCAAGTCAGTCAATGGAACTTCAATTCAATCAGTTAAAAACAGACTAATCAATCATTCAGAAAGATAGAAAAGAGAAGGGAGGCAGTTTAAGATAAGGGAATATAATAAGGATGTGTATAAATAGGTAAAGAAGAGGAAGAGGAGGGGTAATCAGTCAGTCAGTAAAATAGGAAGACAGGAAAGAGAAGAAAAAGAAGGGAAGTAGTTTAAGATGAGAGAATAATGTTTACGAAGGATGTAGACAAGAGGAGGAGGAGTAACAACATAATTAATGGTACAGATAAGAATAGAAGAAGGAAGCAAAGACAGAAGAGGAGAGAGGAAAACAGTGAATAAAGGAGGAACAGGAAGGTGATAAACAATGGGCAGGATTTGATTGACTGCTTGAGATTATTTTACTTTTAACATTACACATAGTCCCAGTCAGATAAACCAGACCATCCTTCAGGCAGTCTTTCAGTGAGTTGGTCTTGGTTTGCCCACAGAAGGAGAGCAGCAACCATGACGTGACCATTGTACTGTTCTCCCGCACCTACTACAAGGCCACCAGCATTGACGAGTTCCCCACCTACATGAGGGAGTGCCTGCAGGAGGACTACCGTGGAAGGTTCTATGAGGACTTCTACAGGTGGGTTATGGCTCAAGGTTTGGTGTATGTTGGATTAGGTTAAGCTAGGTTTGAATATATGAGATTAGTTTAGGTTAGATTGACGTACGTTATTATTATTGTAGTTATTGTTATTATTATTATTATTATTATTATTATTATTGTTATTATTATTATTATTATTATTATTATTATTGAAAACTACCAAAGCTAGATACAAGTTAAAACACACAAAATATCAAAAGGTATTGGAGAGAAGCAAAGGCAATGAGTAGGTAAGAAACTGGCAAGATAGAAAGCCAAAATAAAGAAGAAAATTGTTGTTTCAAAAAAGACATTGACACAAGACTTAAATGTAGAATTGTCTACAGAAAATTGTGTTGATGTAGGTCAAGTTAGATTAGGTGAAATTGAATGGATGTAGGTTGGGATAGAAAAAGTAAAAATTAGGTTTGTTTAGGTTAGGTAAGATTAGGTTGATGTAGGTTTGGTTAGGTCAAGTAAGGTTCTGCTAATGTAGGTTAGGTAAGGGTATGGTAGGTTACATAATTCAGTATCATCACCATCACCCTGCATAATCTATACCCTTCCTCACACCCTATCTATCTCAACAGAATGGAGTTAGGTTAGGTAAGTTGAGATGAGGTTAGAATAAGCTGGTATATCACTATCACCTGTACAAGTAACACCCAGTATCCTATCAAACTGGACAGGATGAGGTTAGGTTAAGTTAGGATTGGACACCATTATCACTACCATTTGATTAGGTTAGCATAGGTTAGGACAGGATGGGATGGGGTTAGGTTAGGTTAGGATAGAACATTATGACTACTGTTAGGTTAGGTTAGGACATCAGTATCACTACCACGCTTTATAGCCAACACATCACCGTATTGGATCCCAACAGGGTGGCAGTGCAGAATGAGCGCTACGATGACTGGTCTGCCACCCTGACACTGCTGCGCCGCATGTTCAACAGTTACCTGCCCAGCGTCCTGCAGCACCACCACCAGCCTGGCGTCACGGTGCCCGAGGCTGTCAACTCCTCAGCCTCGCAAGGGAACTTTCTCGAGGTGCTCAATATTTCACTCAATGGTAAGGTGGTGGTGGTGGTGGTGGTGGTGAAGTTTGTGTGTGTTAGTGTGTCATGTTTTTTTTGTAATTATTGTTGTTGTTGTTCTTTCTTGAGGTTCAATATTTCACTCGATGGTAAGGTGGTGATGGTGGTTGTGGTGGTGGTGGTGGTGGTGGTGTGTGTGTTGGTGTGTGATATTGTGGTTGTTTCTGTGATGTTTTTGTAGATGTTGTTTCTCAAGGTGCTTAGTATTTCTCTCAGTGGTAAGGTGGTGGTGGTGGTGGTGAGGATGAGTTTTGTTTGTGTTAGTGTGTTATTTTGTTGTTGTTGTTGTTGTTGTTGTTGTTACTTGCCTTCTGATTTTTTTGTAGTGATAACAGTATATGGTGGTGATGGTAGTGGTGAGGTTTGGTGTGTGTGTGTGTGTGTGTGTGTGTTATTGTTTTTCTTACTTGCCTATTTATTGATTTTTTTGTGTTGATAACAGTATATGATGGCAGTTTTGTTTTGTTTGGTGCTCAAGTTTGTTTTTGTGTGTATTATTAGTTCCATTTTTATTATTATTACTGTTAACATTATTATTATTATTGTTATTTATATTTTGTATGCAAATTGAAATACTAATTCTCTCTCTCTCTCTCTCTCTCTCTCTCTCTCTCTCTCTCTCTCTCTCTCTCTCCTTCTTCTTCTTCTTCTTCTTCTTCTTCTTCTTCTTCTTCTTCTTCTTCTTCTTCTTCTTCTTCTTCTTCTTCTTCTTCTTCTTCTTCTTCCTTCCTTCCTTCCTTCCTTCCTTCCTTCCTTCCTGTCCCTCGGCAGTGTTTGAGAAGCACTATCTGGACCGGAGTTTTGACCGCACTGGACAGGTGTCGGTGGTGGTGACGCCGGGAGTGGGGGTGTTTGAAGTGGACCGCGAGCTCACCAACATCACCAAGCAGCGCATCATTGACAACGGCGTGGGCTCAGACCTGGTGTGTGTCGGGGAGCAGCCTCTCCATGCTGTGCCACTGCTCAAGGTAAGGAGGTGATGGATGTGTTGAATAGTGATGAAGATTTTGTTTTTAGAAAGGTATGTGTGTTTTTTGTGGGGAAATACTGGTGATGTTTAAATTTTCCTTAGCTTATTCACTGCTATTTGATACGTGTCTAATTATTTAGTAACCACTTAAGGTAAACAGGCGCTACATGAGTTGAATAGTGATCAAGGTTTTGTTTTAGAAAGGTATGTGTTTTTTGTGGGGAAATACTGGTGATGTTTAAATTTTTCTTAGCTTTTTCACAGCTATTTGATACGTGTCTAGTTAATCGGTAACCACTCAAGGTAAACAGGTGATAGGTGGATAGAATAGTGAGCAAGGTTTTGATACTAGAAAGATATGTCTATTCTCTCTTTTATGGGGAAATAATTATGTCGAGCTTTCCTTATTCATTGTTATTTGTACATCTTTCCTTAACCTCTTCAATACCATGATGCTTTTTTCATATTAATTCTGCTTACTATGTAGCAATTTTAGACAGCTTCAGAAACATGTGGAAATAATGAAGACTGTAGACATTAATCTTCTGAACTCCATAGACAGTTCAGAATGTAAATCAAATCATCTAATCATACATAAAACTCAAGGTAAAAAAACATCCCAGTACTGAAGTAGTTAATCAGTAACTGTACAAGGTAACCAGGTGGTAGATGGGTAGAATATTGGCCAAGTCTTGATAGCAGGAAAGAGAATGACTAGAATAAAAGTCTGAGGAGTTGTAGGCACAGAAAACAAAATGATCTAGCAGTAAAAGTCTTGATAACAGAAAAGGGAATGAGTAGAATAAGAATGGAGCAAAACATTAGACATGACCTGAACTCATTTAAAAGGAAGGAGATTTCAAGACATTTATCCCATTCTTTTGGCCAGCTCTTGGATCTGCTTGGGGACTGCAACTAACTGGGCCCTTTTTGTTTAATTGTTTTTGTTGCTCTTGGCCAGATTTCCCCTCTTACATAAAAAAAAAAGTTAATTGACATGCTCTGTGAATAGATGTAAAGCCTCACTCACTCATTCATTCATTCATTCATTCATTCATTCATTCATTCATTCACTCACTCACTCACTCACTCACTCACTACCAGTATCACTACCTCTACTACTACTACTACTACTACTACTACTACTACTACTACTACTACTACTACTACTACTACTACTACTACCCACAGTTCCACAACAAGAAGGGTGGAGTGAATGCAGATGACTACAGCATGCCACACACCTGGATCAACCTCAGCTTCTACTCATCCAAGAAAAAAATTGGCTATGGCACTTTCATCCCCCGCATTAAGCTACCACCAGAGAAGCCCAAGACATCAAAGAGGGAACGGCCGGACTGCCTCGCCTCGGCCCCCTGTATGAAGCCGGCCCTGCAAGACACAGCACTGCCCAACTCCATCTTTGATTATGACTCCTATGATGCCCAGGTGTTCAAGTTGCCAAGTAGCCACAACAATAAGTGAGTGCTGGTGAGGAGGGATGGTTTGGTAAGGTTAGGCTGCTGGTTTGGTTGGGTCAGGGTAGGTTAGGTTTGAGTGTTGGTTTGATGATGGAGGTTTGGGTACAGTTTTTGGTTTGATTGGGTTAGGGTAGGTTAGGTTAGGTTAAAGTGCTGATTGGGTTTGGTTAGGACACAGTTTTGGTTGGTTAGGTTTGGGTAGGCTAAGTTAGAGTACTGGTTTGATTATGTCAGGTACAGTTTTGGCTGGGTTTAGTTAAGGTACACTTTGTTTAGTTTGGTTAGAGTACAGTTCTGGTTTGGTTAAGTGTGATTAGGATACAGGTTTGGTTAGCTTTGGATTGTTTTGTTTGTTGGGTTATGTTTAGTAGTGTGTTTTTGTTTGTGAGTGGTGGTTTTATTAGGTTAGGTTAGTTAGGCTAGAATTTGTGTAGTGGTGTGTTTGTTTCATCCTTTGATAGATTGGGTAGTCTCCAGTAACTATATATTTACATGCAATTGATTGAAGATTGTGTTCTTTATAGATCATTAGTAAATTTTGATCTTTGAATTGTCTTAGTATTATACTTCAAATGTTTGTTTATATATATATATATATATATATATATATATATATATATATATATATATATATATATATATATATATATATATATATATATATATATATATATATATATATATATATATATATATATATATATATATATATATATATATATATATATATGCGAATGTGAATTTTGTAGATTGGAACAAAGGATAAAATGGTTTTATTCACAACTTCTACAAATTCACAGGAAAAAAATGTGAAATGAGATTGCCTTTTATCAACTACTAAGTAACTTTAAGAAATGGTAAAGATAAACAAAGATAGTTAAGTTTATTTCAAACACTCTTGAACCTCACCAAGTGCACAGCTGGTGACTTCTAAGCTGCCTTTGCTTTGTTCACAGGGCATACCGCAGCCTGCAGCGCCCCACCACCAGGAAGAAGGCACCACAGGGCCACCCACCCTCCTCCTCCGTGCAGCCTATCACCCGTGTCACCCTGCACCGCAAACTGTCTGACCCTGATCTGTACAGTGGAGTGGAGCAGGTGTGTGTGTGCATGTGTGTAGGTGTGGTGAATGAGAATGGTTGTGAAGGTGTATGGAGGTGTGGTGAGTGAAAAGGGATTATGAAGGTGTGTGTAGGTGTGGAGATATGGTGAGTGAGAAGGGCTGTGAAGTTGTGTAGAGGTATGGAAGTGTGGTGTATGAAAAAGATATGAAGGTGTGTGTAGGTGTGTTGGTGTGGTGAGTGAGAAACTTACAAAGGTGTTTGTTGGTGTGGTGAATGAAGAGTTATAAAAATTTAAACAAAACCAACCTTCTTACACACACATTGACAAAAACTCACACCAAAAACTCACACTAAAGACTCACACCTCACAACTTCCCTCACACACACACACACACACACACACACACACACACACACACACACACACACACACACACACACACACACACACACACACACACACACACACACACATACATATATATATATATATATATATATATATATATATATATATATATATATATATATATATATATATATATATATATGATATAAACAAGCAACTAACTTTCACACTCACACATTGACAAAGACTCACAGCAAAGACTCACGCCACCCAACATGAACTAAATGAAAGAGC
The DNA here is from genome assembly GCF_017591435.1 of Portunus trituberculatus. Taxonomy (NCBI): domain Eukaryota; kingdom Metazoa; phylum Arthropoda; class Malacostraca; order Decapoda; family Portunidae; genus Portunus; species Portunus trituberculatus. The sequence goes on along the minus strand of NC_059264.1, from coordinate 3,961,063 downwards.
AGCATCTGTCACACCACCCCACAGATCTCCACCTCCCTAGTGCCCATGGGGAGTGGTGTGGGGTCGGTGATTGACAAGTCCCCGGCCATCAACATCCCAGCACGCATCACGGAAAACAAGATGTACTCGCAGTCCTTTGGCGCTCTCAATGTGGAAGGTGTGTGGGTGATTTTATTTCTTGTTTTTACTATTATTTCTTATTTACTTATCTATTTATTCATCATTTATTTGTTTATTTCACTTATTTTTGCATAGCCAGTGCCTCATATTAAAAAAGGTGCAATTGAAGATAAGTGTGATAAAAGAGGAAGAGAATTATGCAAGAGGAACAATATTGTGATGGAAGGAGAGGGAGAGGAGCTGGGAGAGTGGAATGAGTGAGAACAGGGAGTGTGAAGGGATGTGAACTAATGGAGAGGAACAGAGGGAAGGGATGTAAAATTAAGGAGAAAAGGGAGGGGCTGTGAAGGGATGTAGAATAACCCCACTAACTCTCTCTCTCTCTCTCTCTCTCTCTGGCAGGAGTGCAGCGTCCCTGCACACAGGCGCTGTACGAGGGAGATGAGACGTCCCCCTCACACTCTAAGGTGGGGTCAAGCAACGGTGCCTCACCCTGCGAGAGGACACAGGTGAGGGGCAGCAAGGTTGTTTGGGCTGACAGGGCTGACACAGGTGAGAGTTGGCAGGGGTGAGGTAAAGCAGGGATGGCAGGGCTGGTGTGGTGTGCTCAGCTAGTCTCTGGAGATGAAAACTCTTGTAATAAATCTTCAAACTCAAATGTCACCTTCCACAAACCTTGACAGAAACACAAATCTGCTAATGTCTCAAAATTTGTTGCTTTTTCGAATGCACATGTTGATAATTTTGATCCGTTTCAGCTTTTATGCAGGTTATTAAGTGAGGATTTTGGTAAGTGTCTTGGAAGAAAAAAATACATGAAATTATGATGTTTAGGCTGGCATTTTAAGTATTAATCGAGGGTAGGTGTAAAACTTACACTCATCCACAACATTCACATATTACCTTGCCTCGGCCCAACATTAGGGGAGCAAAGTGACTCCCAGCACCAAGGACCATCACCACACATCACTGACTCGTCTTGTCACCCACAGCTCACCAAGAACAAGCCGGTCAGCACACACCGGCCCGGGAGGTCACTCATCAACCCCTTTGACCCATCCCACATGACCATCAAGCTCACCTCAAACAGAAGGAGATGGATTCATATATTTCCCAAAGGTGAGAGAGAGAGAGAGAGAGATATCAACAGCACAACTAATGCTATCTATTGTTACCATGCATGAATTTCTCCAGCCTCCCTTTGACTATGTTCTTAATTAGTTTGTTCTCATTTCTTATCATGTTTATTTTAAGCTTTTTTTTTATTATCATTGTGCATAAACCAGCAGGGTGTCAAGACTGTTTCAATTCGTAACGCTTTTTGTTGACCAATCTTTTCTTGTCATCTTCGGCTTCTAAACCTTTCTATAAACCAGTCTTATATTTGTCACTACTCTTTTGATTTTTTACCCTTTTTTTTTTTAATGAGCTGCCTTTATTTATCAGTTTCTTACTTCTTTTGTGAACCAGTCTGTACTTGTTATTCTCAGATATAATTGCTAATCCTTTTTGTGAACCCATCCTTGTCACACTTTTGTTTCATGCCATTTATGTGAACCAATCTTTATTTACCTTTTATTGACGAGGCTTAGTATTGAAGCAACTTCTACTTGTCACCTGCAGACCAGACCGGTGTCTTGATCCAGCAGCATCACTACCAGGTGAGCAGCCGGGCTAGAGGCAACAATTCCTCCTCCTCACCGCTGCCAACACCTGACGGGGACACCACTTACCTCACACACCTCCACCACCACCACCACTTTGCCTCCACACCCACCAAGAATGGCCCAGCTTCTCCCAGTGCTGAGTTTAGGATGTACAACGGCTCAGGCATGGTGGAGGTGAATGGTATGCGTCCCCGGAACCTCAACACTCAGCACAGTCAGGAGAGTGAGTGTTCGGTCTTTTATTAACCTTGAGTACCATGATGCATTTTAATATTCATTTTACTTACTATTTGATGATTTTATACAGCTTCAGAAATATATTAGGGATTAGAATAGTAAAGACTGAACATTAATCTTTTAACTTCCGTAGACTCTTTCTAATACAAATAAAAATGTCTAATTATACCCAAAAATCAAGGTAAAAAGATGTCTCAGTATTGAAAGGGTTAAGTCCATTTAGGTGATACAGGTCAAGTAAAGCCATTTTTTGTTATCCACGGTGGTTCAGGTAACAGACACACCATTGGATAGAGAAGATCAGTGGGAAATGAGTGTCCCTCCCCTTAAGAATACCTCAGTACCCCCAATAATCATGTTTAAGTGAAGGAAAATTATGTATATATGATTGCAAACATACTCTAGCTCTATTTCATCTTTCATTTTGAAATTAAGCATATATTATAATTGCATTCTAAATTTTAAGTGTCATATCCCCTGATCACCTATTCATTTTTACCACCACAACTTTCCTAACTTGAAAAACAGACATGAAATTTGTGAGAATACTGTATACAACCTAACCTACACTAGACCACCTTTGTATATCTCACCACCGGAGGCATGGGTAGTGATATCGGCACCTCAGGGTAACGGCATTCACCTGTGGTCTTTCCCCACAGGTATCAATGGAGTGAGGAGAGAGAGTAGGCCACGCACCACCTCCCAGAACAGTTCCCTCGCTTCTGTGGACAGTAAGATGTGCTGGGGCTATGTAGGGGAGGATTGAAGAGGCTGGGTGAGAGAGAGATGAGAAGTAGGAGGGTCACAGAGAAGGAAAGGAGAAGTAAGAAAGGGAATTATTTGAAACATATTATTCATGATAGTAAAAATAAAGGTTAAGAAAGTTGAAGAGGGAAAGGGGATGGAAAAAGAAAAGTAATGAGAGAAAATGGAGGAAGAGGAGAGGAGGAGGAAGAGATATAGGTATAGATAGAGAAGAAAGATGAGGAATAAAGAGGAATTTCATTACATATAAAAAAAAAGAGGAGAAAGAGTAAGGAAAGAAAACCAGCAAACAAGACTTTGAATAATGAATCAGTACAAACATCAATAAAAGCAGTAACCTAACCTAACCTAACTATAACCATAACATCACCAACACCAGCAATAGCAATAAGAACCATAACATAACCTAACATCATCACAACAACAACAACAATGACAATGAAAAACATAGACTAATATAACACCATCAACAACAGAAACAAGAGCAAGAACCATAACATCACCACCACCACCACCACCACCACACCACCACCATCATCATCATCATCATCATCATCATCATCATCATCATCATCATCATCATTATTGCCACCAACAACAACAACCACAACCACCACCACCAACAACAACAACAACAACAACAACAACAACAACGACCATCATAATATCACCACCACCAACAACAACCTAACCTAACCTAACTAGACTAAACCTACCACCCCAACAGTCACTCTGCGCGGTGCTGGCACCCCACAGAAGGCTGGAGGGGCAGGAGTGGGCGGGGGGCTGCGTTTGGTCGGGGGCGTCAACTCTGGCAAGGCTAAGTTCCCCGCCACTCTGATCTGGGGAGCCACGGGAGAGCAGGAGTGGAATGCTGGACTTACTACAGGTAAGATTTATGTTCTTGTTCCTTTTGTGTTTGGTATTTATTTCTCCATACTTTTTATTTTTATGGATTATTTTGTTATCCATTGGGTAGTTTTACTTTGATGATTGAATTTTGTTATATTGATTTTCTACTGGGTGGTCTGATGTTCCTGTTATGTTATTTGGTATTTATTTGTCTATACTTATTTATTTGCTTTTAATTCACATCTGGCTAACTTATCGTAGCCTCCCTTTAACTGACTGGTGATAGAATATTTTGTTAGCTTTATTATCTATCCACCTTTGTGAGGGTGTGGTGTTCCTTATTTAGAATGATGTATATCTTTATATATCTATTTATTTCTTGTATAGATCTGGCTAATTTGACTTATTTGAGCATAAAACCCTTTCAACTGGTAACAATGGTATGGTTTTATCTGAGCTAGAGATGTACCGATGCATCAGTATTGGAATTGGTGGTATCGGCACATTTTTTGGGTATCGGTATCGGTATCGGCTTATTTTATGCCGATACTCCCGATACCTAAAAGGAATTTACTACTTAGTGATATATTCGATATAAGATATTGATGATACCAAATTAATATAATACGGCGTATTAAGTTTCTGTGGTGATTACCGTATGTCATAGAATACTGTTTTTTGTGGTAATAAGCCACAACCTCTAAATTGGACGTGTATGAAACACGTATAGGCTGAACTCCGGCATCCTGTCACACGGTCGGTCATGAGTCACCACGCATTCTCACTGTCTCTCAGTCAGACGCTGCTCCTCCACCCACACAAAAAAAGTTCACACAGGTGAAAAGCTTATGTTTTTGAACTATAATCTAAGAATGTCAAACTTCAGATATTGAGAATCCATCAAAATGATTTGGTATATATATATATATATATATATATATATATATATATATATATATATATATATATATATATATATATATATATATATATATATATATATATTGAAAATTTATAAATATATATATAGGATTTATTGTTATTGTTGGTGGTTACATATACACTTGAATACAATAACACTCTGCCTCAGTTCCACCGCACCATCGTGGCAAGAGTGTTATCCTATATATATATATATCAAGTTCTTATATCTTGCTCAATACCAAAGAGAGATATATAGTGACAGCAGTGATGCTAAGAAAAGGAAAACCATATATACAAGAAAAGAGGACATAATTAAAAGACATGAGAAGGAGGCAGCAGCTATGTGAGGGAGGGAAGAATAAAATATATATATATATATATATATATATATATATATATATATATAATAACATATATATATACACGACATATATATATATATATGTCTGCTGATCCCTATTGCCCTTTCCTATTGCATTTCCTGCCCGCTATATATATATATATATATACTACGCCCCAGCTGTCCGCCTGTGGGTGTCACAACATTCGATATCCTTCTATATATATCTATAACCTGCAGTCCTTTTATATGGCCCTAATCAACAAAAATACAAGCTTGTGTTTCATATTCCTACATAGTTGTAAATAATATAACAATATAATATTTAACTTATGAATGACCATAAACAATATTGGTATAAACTATATATATATATATATATATATATATATATATATATATATATATATATATATGTTTCATATATATAATATATATATATATATATATATATATATATATATATATATATATATATATATATATATATATATATATATATATATATATATATATATATATATATATATATATATATATATATATTAGGCATTTTGCATTATTGTAAATAACAGCATATTCTTATTTGATTTATAATTAACAGTGCTAGTGCTAGCCTTTTCCAAGATATCATACTGGAATAGGTGGAAGCTCGAATTATATATGTATATTAATTTTAATGCAAGTTTAATTTTTGAGTTACTTGTGTTAACCTAAGGATGTAAAAATTCCATAACTAAGAAAGTAACGATTCTGTTTTGTAATCATGTGCATTGTGTATAATTTGTTGCATATTAATTATTTAAGATCATAGCAATACACTAGAAATTTAGAATAAACTAAACTTTTTCTATTTAATTGAAAAGATTAGGTGAAAGCTCATTTTCTGAATTGGTCTACTAATGTCTAATGAATTAATATCAAAGGATGTCAGATTTAATTAAAGAGAAACATACACAACAAAATGAGTTTCTTTTGCTAATATTTTGTGTCTGTTTTACAATTTTAATAATTCTAAAAATATTTTTGATCGCCAAAATATCGTCAATAAAATTAATAATGAAAATGCACAAGACCAAATGGTCGCTAAAGGAGTAAGAAGTAAGAATTTAAAATAACTGACAAGAATCAGAAGACTGAGAAGATATTCATTCCAATTACTGAGTAATTTACCTTTGCAAATGGCTTCAAAAAGCTTCTAGAATTGCTCCTATTTCACAAACGTTCTCAGAAGGACTTACAGCATCCCCCAAAACAAAGCCTCCCATCTGATAACGCTCGCCGTCCACCAACTCATCCTGGTGTCCAGTGCAGTAATCATTATAAGTAGTAGTATTGGTATCGGTGGTATCGGTATCGGTGGTATTGGTATCGACCCAATTAGGTGGTATCGATATTGGAATCGGCCAAACTTTTGGTATTGGTACATCTCTAATCTGAGCAATGTTTTTGTTTCACTCTTCATAAACAAAACTGTACCCCATGTAGTGTATTCATTTACTCATCAACAATTCACCCTCCTCTCAATACTGCCTGTGCTGCATTCCAAAATTTATTGTACAGAGCTGATTACTTGCACAGAAATAATTCAATTTTTCATCTTGTACTCAATCTTTCTTTCTGCTGTCTTTCTGTTGTCTTTTTTCTTGTTCTACAGTCACTTCCATTCTTTGAACTGGAATGAAATTGTGAAATGTATGCTATTCATTGCTAACTTTCTTGTAGATGCTCAGAAGGACTTTACTCATTGCTTCTGGTGGTGCTAATATTTTTGTGTCACAGTGAGAGTTAAACTAGTACCACCTCATTTTTTAAAACTTGAGAATAACCCTTGATATTTTATTTAATCAGTAACTTAATCATTCCTTTTGGTGAATGTGGTTCCTTTCAAAACTACCATTTAAACCATCACCATGACGTTTAATTTGCTCTACTACTCAGCCATTCCTTTTGCTGTTTGTAGTACTTTTCAAAATTATCCTTTAAATGAACTCCATTCCACTAGAGCATAGATTTCTACATCAGTGAATTATTTGATCCCTTTTGTCCTATTTGCAGCAAAGGTTGATGCTTGTATATATATGTTTATCCTTTTCACTAAAACCTCTTACATTCCCCTTGGTAGAGACTGACATCAACCTTACCTGTCATATAAAGCTTTGTGTACGAATGCCGTAGCCTTCTTAGATTTTTCAACCCAGTGACCTCAGTAGGAAATAAAAGAAGCTGCAAAAGACTCAGGAATATTAGCAATAGAATGTCTTGTGTGTAAATTATCTGTCTCACTGTTATGTATAAAATCTTAGTACAGGCAGTGATGTCCCTAAAAGTTAAGACAGTCAGTTCAGAAGTAAATAAACACAAATAGCAATAGAATGTCATGCGTATGAATGATCAGCCTCACTTGTATCTATATGAATTTTAGTATAGGCAGTGACATCTCTAGAAATTAAAGACAGTCAACTCTGAAGGAAATAAACAAAGATGTGATGAACACAAATAGCAATAGGATGTCTTTGTGTATGAATGATCTGCCTTACTCGTATGTATAAAATTTTAGTTTAGGTAGTAACATCCTTAAAAATTAAAGACAGTCAGCTCAGAAGTAAATAAATAAAGAAACAACAGGAATATTGGCTACAGTTTGTACAGGTTTGAATGATTAACCTCACTCGTATCAGTCTTTGTGTTAGTGTTGCAGCATTCTTAGAAATTTAAGACCTACCAGTTCAGTAATAAAGTAAAAGATGGTGCAAGGAACGCTGGATTTTGGCAGTGGGTGTCTGAGAGTGTGAGAGACAGAGTGGAGTGGAGGTTTCTTTGTTTGAGGGAATGAGGTGTCTGGCTAAAGGAGAAGGATAGTTTTAAATTGAAGTAATGAAATGTTCTGTTTGTGTATTTGATGAACTGAAATGTGGAAAATAATTAATATGGGAAGAGTGTGAGAGACAGGGAGTGGAGTGAAGGTTCCTTTGTTTGTTTGAAGGAGTGAGATATCTACCAAAAAAAAAAAATAGTTTTAAATTGAAAGTAATGGAATTTACTGTGTGTGTATGTGATAAACTGAAATGTGAAAGATAATTAGATAATTGGTATGGAAGAGAGAGAGAGAGAGAGATAGGGAGTGGGATGGAAGTTCTTTGTTTGAGGGAGTGAGGTATCTGACAAAAGAAGGATAGTTTTAAATTGAAAGTCATGGATGTACTGTGTGTGTATGTGACAAACTGAATTAAGGAGGACAGTATGGAAGATGAGAGAAACAGAGAGAGAGATTGAGAAAACATAATAGATGAAGAATAATGAAATAAAGTAAAAACCAAACAATACAAGTCAAAATATAACTGAAAGAGAAAGATATATAGAGAGAAAGAGCGCAAGAAAAACCCCAAACCATCCCAACAAATAAGAAAATTAAGCAAACTCAACACTTGACTTCACAATCACAACTCAAATAAATAAATGATAACCCCAGAGTGTAACTGACCAGTGTGCGTGTGTCCTCCAGTCCCTAGAAGCTTCCCCATGCAGCTGCCCCCCACCCCAACTCTAAGCCCCCCCCAACAGCAGCCCGTCCCCTACAGCCTCTCTAAGCCTCGGCCGCCATTCTTTCCTTTACTTCTTTCCACGGCAGCTCCTGAACAGAGGGACGTGGTGCGGACCAGACTAGGTTAGCGACAACTGTTTTTTATTCACATTTTTTTCCCTCGCCTCCACTGTAGTTGGTAGATTCACACCTGAGAGCAACAGTGGCTTGGTGTTTTGTGTGTGTGTGTGTGTGTGTGTGTGTGTGTGTGTGTGTGTGTGTGTGTGTGTGTGTGTTAGAGGTTTGGGTAGATGGAATTAAAATGAGGTGTGTTGCTTTATTTCATGTTCTCTTGTGTTTTTAGTGTGTGGGTGTGTGTGTGTGTCAGGATAGTGTGAAGTGAAGCTTCAAATATTGTCACCTCGAATTGTATAGCTATTATTTTTCTCTGTATTCCCTTCTTTCTTTTTCTTTTTGTTTCTGAAGGAGCTCAAAACCTTGTGTATTTTTTGTGTATTTGTTAAGGAATTGAATTGTACATCAACCAATAAAATCCTGTATATTTCTCTGCCTCATATCTTAGTGTTGTATTTCCCATTGAGTGAAGTGGAAAATCTTGTTAGAATTTCCTTTTACTATCATTACCTTCATTCTTGTGTAAACTCTTAATCATCATCATTGCTCATCAGACAGGTTCTTTGTTATGTTGGGGGACAGATGACTGGTATTGTGAAAATGAAAGCTAGTGATCCTACATGTTGTAAGAAGTTCACCAGGTATTGTGTTGGACAAGGGTTGACCAGTACTGTGTGTAAATGAAAGCTAGTGATTTCTGTGTGGTCTAACAAATCTGAATTGGCGAGTGTGAACATATAATTCGTGGTATGACTGTTTCTGAAGATGTGCTAGCCAAGGGGTGACTGGTGTTGTGTGAAGCTGGAGACTAGTGAGCTTCGTATATGATGTAATAGTAGAATATGCCACCAGAGTGCCTGATGTGTGAGTTCCTGGTAACTCCTCTGTGCATTTGTCACTCCCTTATGTGTGTAGATATGTTACTTTATAAATGTTTCCCTGCACCATTAAGATTTTTTAGTGTAAGTTTAAGTTTTGACAACACTAACGTCATTTTGTTACCTACTCAAATCTTGAACACTAATTTTGATAGCCATGAGTCACTAATTTAGACAATAAACATATTTGTATTGTCAATAATTTAGGCAGTAATTTTGACATATCTTTCTTATTATGTCACAAATTTAGACACTAATTATAATACACCTATTTGTTAAGTCAGTAATGTAGACAATGACATCTTTTTACAAATGCTTTGATTATTTAACTAGAATTTATTTCTTACTATTTTCATTAGGTACAAAATTAGAGAGGTAAGGTCAATTGAAACACACACAATTAGTAACATGTCAGAGTCAGATACAGCTTCAGCTCACAGTCAGGGCTTCACTCTACACTGCTAACTTCTCAAAGGCATTGCATTTCACCTTCAGATCAATTTCTCATGTTTCTGTGATGCTCCAGAGTCGGACATTTACACTAACTTGAATGTTGTGTATTTACTTTTTAACCGAGTGCTTTACGAAGTGATGTGGTGGTTTTAAAGCAGGACAGAAGAAGCAGAGAATACAAGACCACTATACATTTAAGAGTGTGCAGCATTGTGAAATCGTGAAGGAGTGTCTGGTGTCTGTGTGCTTGTGGTTGTGACAACTGTGGCTCGTAAGAGAAAATTATGATAGAAGTATGACAGAATGTGGTTTTAACCTTTCTACTGTCAATCTTTCCTTTTGTTAACATATTGAGGTCTGGAAGAAAGTAATTTGAATACATAGAAAAAGAGATAAGAAAGTCCATGCTACATAATCATTCAAGACTGCTGTACAAAAATGTAAGAAAAAAAAAATTGTTACTAATTACTGGAAAGAAATTGTCAGTGAAGAGATTAATGGTGATTGCAATGACATGATAACTGCACCTTCCTTTTGAGTGTATGGTGACTAATGGTGAAGATGGTAATGTGAGTGAGCAGATAAGAAGCAGTGTTGAGTAAAGGAAGGGGTGAGTGGTGAGTGCAACCCTTAGCAGTGACACAAGGGCAACAACACCATCTGTAACAGTTGTATGGACTGTTAAGTAGTGAAAGTGGCACACAAATCTGGGGTCAAATATTCCTAGGTCAACCTAAGATTTGTTTACCACCTTCACTCAACACCATCTGTTTATAAAACTCTACCTCTTCACGGTGACAGAAGAGGCCAATGGTAAGAAGAAACAAACACTGAAATTAATAAGCCAGTCAAAACTCTACCTCTTTCCAGTGACAGAAGAGTTCACAGTGATAGCAAGAAACAGACACTGAAATTTATAAGCCAGTCAAAACTCTACCTCTCCACAGTGTTAGCAAGAAACAGACACTCAAATCAGTAAGCCAGTCCAAATTCTACCTCTTTCCTGTGACAGAAGAGTTCACAGTGATAGCAAGAACCAAACACTCAAATTAATAACTTACTCATTCACTTAACTCACTCCTAGAATACCAGCACAGGAATTGAAGTGAAGGCTTGTCACCTAGAACCACCTCACCAGTACTCACCACTGTAGCACCTCCTGGTAACTAGAAAGACACATCACCACTCTGGTCACTCATTCCCTTCCATTGGGTCGTTTACATACAGATGAGTTGCAATTTATGAATGTCTGATTTAGAACTTCAGAAATATAAATGTGTGTAATGATTTGGCTCTTTGTTCTTATTAGGATTGGCATTAATGAATTGTCTTGGTATATGGATGTAAAATTGGTACCTATGAATGGAAAATTTTTAAAAGAATATCCTTCTCTCCCCCCAAAAAACAGGAAGAAATGCATTAACTGAAAGAAAATTGGTGTTTGGAATGGTCAGTTTAATTTTTGTTTTGTTTTATGAATAGTTTTAAAGCAATGTGATTCATTTGTAAGTTGCAGTTCTCTCTTTTGGCAACACAGGAGCTGAGAGAAGAAACAAACCACAGCCAACATAACAAACCCAAATTATTGCCTTTTCCTTCTTTAACGAGAGAGACAGTTTGTGGCCTCTTTAGTCCATGCCTCCCCGGCCTTTTTTATTTATTTATTTTTTATTGTGTTTCCCTCCTTTGTACACCATAAAAAATAAGAATAAATAGGTATATAGATAAGCTAACTCAACACTTACTCATCTCAATTCGGTTAGTTTTTTTTTCACCTTGAATTAACTTTAAATTTTTTTTCCACCTTGAATTCACTTTTCCTTTTTTTTTCTCTCTCTTTCTCCCTTGTACGTTAGAAAAGTAAGAATGAATAGGTTAATAGATAAACTAACTCAACACTTTCCTCACCTCAATTAGTAAGCATTTTTTTGTAAACATTTTTGCCTTTGTATGTAGCTCCTTTTGCACTGAAGGGAAATAGATGGGTGAATAAATGAGCTAACCTAACACTTCCCTCACCTGTTATTATGCATTCTTCTTTCCCGGAATTTATTTTTGCCTCCTCTGCACTTGAGAGAAATAAA